>NC_138101.1:124558010-124728010 GCF_964146895.1 Miniopterus schreibersii
AAACTTCCTGGAAACAAATGAAAATGAACGCACAACAACCCAATATCTATGGGACACAGAAAAAGCAGTCCTAAGAGGGAAATTCATAGCACTGCAGGCCTACCTCAAAAAGCAAGAAAAACTTTTAGTAAACTATCTAACCCTACAACTTAGGGTTAGAAAGAATTAGAAAGCTCCCCTGTGAAGCCCTCAGGACCAGAGCTTTTGTTGGCTGGGAGTTTTTTTATTACTGCTTCGATTTCATCAGTTGTTATTGGCCTATTCAGGTTTTCTGGTACTTCCTGATTCAGTTTTACATGATCTCACTCATATGTGGAATCTAATAAACAAAATAGACTGAGGAACAAAATAGATCCTGAGACATAGAAGCATGGAACAGACTTATGAATCTCAGTGGGAAAGTGGGGGTGGGGAAGTGGATGGAGAGAGATTAATCAAAGAATTTATATGCATATATGCATAACCCATGGACACAAACAATAGTGTGGTGAAGGCCTGGGGGGGGGGGGGGCAGATGTCGGGTGGAGGGGATTAAGAAGGAAAAAAAGGGGATATCTGTAATAGTTTCAATAATAAAGATAAATTTTTTAAAAAAGATAAAACATTAAAAATAAGATTCTTATTAAGGGTACCCATGTCTTTCACAAAGATAAATAATATTTTTACCATAAGGTCTTGATAAAGAGAAAAACATTGAAACATACAAAGTATTTTTCTGACCACAACAGAATTAAACCAGAAATTCTAATAACAAAAATTTCTGGAAATGTCCAAATATTTGGATATTAAACAATATACTAATAAATAAATCATAGATCAGAGAAGACCACAAGAAAAACTAAAATATATTTTCAATTGTAAAAATTTTTTAAATACAACATATCAAAATCTGTAGGATACATGTAACAAATTCCTTAGAGGGAAAAGTAAGTACTCCTATTAGAAAAGTCTAAAATCCATGATATAAGCTTTCACATTAATAAACTAAGAAAAGAAGAGCAAATTAAACCCAAAGTAAGTAGAAGGAAGGACCTAAAAAAGATAAAAGCAGAATTAGAAAACAGACAAACACTGGAGAAAATTAATGAAATAAAAGGAAATGGTCTTCAAAGTAGGCCCTTCAGGATATGATTCTGGAACTGGATCCCCCCAGGCATGCCCCAGGGTGTCAAGTATGTGGAGATAACCCCTCAAGTGAGCTGTCACATTACAATTACCAGGAGTCTTACCTGGGCTGAATTGGGATGGGGACCAGGTGGAAAGGGAAGTATAGAAGATTATTCAGCTAATATGGCAGCTGCGCCTTGTTCACTCATTTATATTTTCTTATTTTTCTGTGACTAACATAAATTAATTTTTAATTTAAAAAAACACACCACATTTTAAAGAAAAAAATTCATGTCCAAGATTTGGCAAGATCAGAAATAGACACCACGAAGAAATCTCTAAGGTTGAAAGGGCTTAACCTACACCTAAATATCAGAATCATTGCATTTTAGAACCCGAAAGTACTTCAGGAATGAACCAGATCAGTTTATTTTATGGATTAGGAAGCCAAGAAATATAGAGCTAAAAAGGATTTTCCAAGGGTCACACTCGAGTTGGTAGAAAATCTAAAACTAGAACTAATAGTGACCAAAATTTTCTAACTATAAATCAGGACATATGATCTGAATAGGTTTTGGCATCACCTCCAGGGGAAAGAGATCACTGAAAAATAGAGTTTGAAGGTAAAAAATAAAAACAAAAAATCTGGCATCATCAGAACATTTAGGTAATTTACGGAATTAATGTGACATAATGTTTAAAACTGGAGCATTTGAAATATATTGATGTAAAGCATATAAAACTTTCTTTGATATAAACCACCCCCCATTTTTTGCCTTTTCATAAAAACACACTGAGCCTGAATAACTTTTGTACATGATTCTCTCATCCTTCCTCCTTCAATTTGATTATAAGTCTCTAGAGGGTGGGGATTTTCTCTTAGCTTGGTCATTTTCCTGTGGGAATCCTCCATGGACATTCACTTAATGTTTGTTGATTTTGCTTCTTCAGGTACAGAGAGCTGAAAGGAGTATCAAAGAAAGAGTAGAACCATGGGTGTTTCCTTTCACTATGATCCCAACTTTCCTACTAAATGACTCATGAGAGTTATTCTAGATTCTGCACTTGAGAGGTAGATAAATCTCTTTGGGAAAAGCTGTGAGTAACACCTCAGGCTTTCATATTTCTGTGTGCCCTCTGGAAAGAGTACTCTGAGAACATCCACTGGCCCTACAAGGCCATGTTGGCATCAGCCATTAGTCAGGGACATTGCCCCCCTTTTGCACTCTGTGCCAATAATCCTCCCCAGCACTCTCCTCAATTTTCAGCCAACCACCCATACTGCCCTCCTCTGCAGCATGGCCACCACATGCAGCTTGCCATTGGAACTGAAACCAGCATGCACCCTCCTATTGCTCGTTAACATGCTGGTGGAACCACAATGATCACAATTTATTCAAGCTCAGCCCAAATTTTTCATGAAGAAAATAATGGGCCTCATTAAATGGGAAGAAGAAAGGATAGAGTTAGAGTTCCTATGAGAATTCTTACAGTTTAAATTCTGACTGGATCTGTCAATGTAAGAAACATTCAAACCTGTAGCAAATTTTTGTGAATTTATTTGAGCCAAACTGACAATAATTGCTGGGAAGTAAAATCTCAATGGATTGAGAAAATGCTCTGGAAAATGGTAGTTTTGCACCCTGCTTTATACATTACAATCAAAAGAGAAGACATAAGTGAGTTACATGAAATCCATTGGTATTAAATTAGGGAGGTAGGAGAAAGCAAAGTGGGGAAACCTCTGGGATTGGGTAAAAATTAAAATGATAGACACATACTTCTTTTACATAGGTGGGTACAGGATAGTTAACAGTCAACAATATAACAATAACAAGGAGGGGATTTGTGGTCTCCACTCTGGTGTGGTGCCAGTACTTTGACGGTTCCGGGAAAAGGAAGTTACTTTGACATTCCAAAGGTATTTTATCACAGATGCAAAAAGACAATAGACAGGCTTAATTAAAGTAGATTGACTTTTGTCAGGGAAGATTCTAGCCTAGGACATGACTACCCATCATAAACTGTGTTTAGTTAAAAAGTTTTGATTTCAGAACATCCTATGTGGTTACTTTGGGTCTCTGAGTTTGTAAGGCCGCCATGCAAGCCTCCCCTGAGCCTGTCAGGTTAGCATGTGGCCCCTTTTCATCCACAGATCTTTATTGATCTTAAGTGAAAATATAATAAGAAATAGAAAGAGGAGGAGGAAAGGCAGCCTCGGACAGAGCATGGCAAACTGGAAAAGAAATCTGCAACAAGGAGTCCCCAAAGACAATTAGCTTAATTACTTCCATGGTCATCCACTACATTCAGTACATATTAATTGACTTTACTGTTAATTATACTAACTGAGTTTGAACATTTCTATACAATCAGTTACAGTCTGTAGAGCATTTCTTCTCTGTGGTATTTTGATAGTAATTCAGCTCTTATCTTACATGCTAGAAGACATTTCTTTAATATTTAAAGTACACAAGGAGAATACTATAAAACATTTTGGGGGGAAGGTTTAAGTGAAGAAAATCAAATATAAATTATATATAATTTCTTCCAATTCTGTAATCCTATAGTCTGCCTCTATACATTTATTTTAAGCTATATGTGAACTTTAAATTCAGCTTTAATGAATAAAGGGTGTGGCAAAAGTAGGTTTACAGCAGTTTGTATAGAAAATAATACAGTAATTAATAAATAATAATACAACAATAAATTCTGTGTTTCATATATGCACAATGATACCATTATAATTAGCTACTTAATAATAGTGAAGGAGCAAAGGAGGAAGCCAGACATTGTAGGCATGTCATGTGGGCAGCTTCACCAGGAAGCTGCACCTTTGTACTCCCCAGGGAGCCACAGGTCTATTCCCTGCAAAACACTGGGGGAAAGGGGCTGGACGAAGGAAAGATAGACACATGTCCAGTAAAGTTGGGGTGACATAGGGAAGATACTTGGCTGTCAGTCAGACCTGGGAACAAAAATCATTGGCCAGAATGGGTATGGCCACTGCAAGTGCACAAACATTTAGGAATGCATAATCTGAATGAAGGAGCTCACTCTCTTGTTGCTGTTGTTGCTCCCTGTGGTTCCTGCTTCCTTGCATTGGCCCATGCTTCCTCCATAGCCATGTGGCCCTGCACACCCCACACGCAATGCACTGATAAACTGCAGTGGGGAACACAAACTGTACTAGCCTGATGCTGCTCCAACATGGAAAGAAAACTCTGGACACTGGTTCTGATTTTAACTCTGCTTAAGCCCCAGCTACACTTCTTCTATGACTGGGCTGAGAAAAATGAGACCTTGGAAACTCAGGGATATAATTCCACAGAAATAAAAATCCCTCATTCTCCCATGTGAGTCTCAGAAAATTCTTTTTCTCAGGATATCTCAAGAAATCCACCCCCAGCAGCAACCAAGGGAGACAAGACGCTCTCCCCTCCATTAACAACTATAAACCTACTTTTGCCTCACACCGTATATGTGAAGATCAAATTCTATGCTGTTCCAGAAAAAAATAATTTTAGCAAATGAAGTGACAAGGAAAGCAGCAATTAATTAACTGATAATTAAGAGAACTTAATTCATGGAAAATATTTCTAGCAATTAGGCCTGGGTTCCTGAAATGGGCTGAAATGAAATGGACTATTGAGCCACCAAACACTGGAAACCCTCAGAAGGTTGGTGATCAAGGACGCTAGAAAGGGAATCCCTGTACTGGAGAAGAGATTGGGCTAGATGGTTCTACAGGTCCATTCCAGACATAATATTTGTATCATGTACTTGAGTGTCTAGTCAAGGTTACATAGAAATTAAGCCAGAATGTGGCCTAATTGTTTAGGAGTGGTGGGCCCTTGGGCAAGGAAGAGATGTACATCTAATTTCCTTTGCATAAAGTACTGGCTGGTGGTAGGATCTGCTCTTGTGATTGGAAAAATCTGTGGAGCTTGAGACATAGGCTCCTTGTCTGCTACCTACAAGTTGGCTGTTAAATGCAAAGACCTTCATATATTTTTCTTTCTGCTCAATAGCTGACCTACAAACTCAACAGATGGAAGACCTACAAACATCAACTCTCTCTCTAAAAGGCCTCCATACAGAAACCCAAATGGATCTTACCACTGCTGCTTGTGGTGACTACATTATACTTCAAGTGTCCCACCTAATTCTCTACAACTGACTTCTTGGGGTTAATTTGGAGAGTGGAAATCCAGGTGAAATGAAACCAGTACAGCTGCAGTTGGGGCTCCATGAGAAAACAGTCCTGGATGAGACATGCTGAGGAAGGCAGCCAGGTGGCCATGGAGGGCTGTGCATTTGTGTACTCCACAAGGGCTCCACAGTCAAGAGGCAACACTCACGTCGTAGACAGCTTCATCATTTTGAACCTTTGTCAGACTTTTATAATAATTTATTAATTCCAAAAACAGGTAATTTGTCTATTTATTATGATAATTTTCTAGCATACAGTAGCACTGCATGTTGTTCTAACAAAATCAGTATATTGTAACCATTTACTGATAAAGAGGACACACAAGTTTGATCATCAAAAGACTTTGTTAGTCAAACATCAAAAATAACCTGTGTTTTTACACAAAAAATTACATTTCTGTGTATTGAGAGCTCATATCTGAAAATGTGATCCCAAACTCCTCTGTTGGTATTAGGGCAGAGGCTAAATGTGATGCCATATAGTACAATTCATATCATCTGCTATCGGTTTATTGTATTGGAATAGTATTTATGAGTTCTTAACTTAAATCTATAAACACTCATGATAATGTAAATCACTATGTAACAACAAATCTTTATATTCCATTAATAATATACCAAGTATTACTTAGACATAAATTAGAGATTACTATGTAATCATTCACTTAATATGACAATTGATTATTTTTTGTTGTGGAAACTCTGGCAGTATAAAAATTAACTCCTGTTAAAAATACTGCAGCCTCCTTACAAAAAATATTTAATGCTACCCACAAAATGTGCAGGAACCAAAATTTAGTCAAACACGCCACTGAAAGAATCAAAAGGAATAAGAAATTCTTTGAAGAAACATGAAGCAATGGTGCTCACTGAAATATTATCACTGATGCTGAACCAATTGCAGTTTCTTGACTCTGACACCAACTTCTCCAACATTGAATTACCACAAAAAAGAGGAAGAAGGTTTATTTCAACAATAAATCTATCAGCCCTGCTATGATCCAAAACTAAATTTCAAAAACAATTTTTCTATATTGAATATAACAATATTGCTTTAAAAGATTATTATAATGACCACTGTTCTAGATTTTGCTACTCAAAGTGTAGTCCAGAGACTAGCAACATCGACTAAAAACTGGTTACCTGCAAGATTCTTAGAACTGCAGAATCTCAGGCCCCACCAGACTTAATAAATTAGACTCTTCATTTTAATGTGATCTCTGAATGATCCTAATGCATACTACAGTTTGAGACGTACTCTTCCAGATGACATATATAATTTGAAAGTTTGATGAATGTGAATTACTGCAACTTTATAAAATATTATAATTTATACTGACGACCTCAGAAAGGAATATGATAGTGTTACCATATCTATAACTAAGTTGTTTTTGAAAAACCAATTATTTCTTTCATTAAAATATTCCATTTCCCTGGTGATTAGCAATGTTGTGCATCTTTTTGTGCTCAACACCACTAACCATCAAAGAAATACAAATCAAAACCACAACAAACTATCACCCCACACCTAAACGTTAGTAAGGATGTGGAGACACTGGGACCCTCACACACTGTTAGTGGGAATGTGAAACGGTGCAGCTGCTATGAAAAACGGTACCGGAGATTCCTCAAAAAGTTAAAGAGAGGACTACCACGTAATCCAGCAATCTCAGCTCTGAGTATTTATGCAAAAACATCGAAATCTAGATCTAAAAGAAATGTTTGCACTTTCGTGTTCATTGCAGCATCATTCACAATAACCAAGACATGAAAACAACTGGAATGTCCATCGATGGATGAATGGATAAAGAAAATATGGCACATGCATACAATGGAATATTATTTAGCTTTAAAAAGATGGAAGATTGAAGACATGCGAAGTGAAACAAGCCAGTCACAGAAGGACAAATACTGTCTTATCCCATGGATATGAGGTATCCAAAACAGTCAAGTGCATAGAAGCAGAGAGTAGACTGGTGGTTGCCCAAGACTGGGGGGAGAGGAAATAGGAAATTGCTATTCAGCAGGCATGAAGCTTCAGTTAAGCAAGGTGATTAAGTTCTAGAGGCCTGCTGGACAGCACGGTGCCTATGGTTAACAATACTGCATGGCACACTTCACAAATTTGTTAACAGGGCAGATCTCATGTCAAGTGTTCTTATCACAATCTTTAAAAAAGATTTTATAATAGCATGCATAGTATGATCAGACGTTTCTTTAAAAGCTATTATATATTTGAAAATCAAATAAATACACACACACACAATATACTTTCAGGAACGATTTATCAGACACATCCATATACTTTATAACTCTCAGGAAATGTTTAACTTTTCTAGTATTAGTCACCAGTGGAGAAAATATCTTCTTAAAAAGTAAAATATATGAACTCCTTAAGGCCTAAAATGTCACAAAAGAGATGTGACACAACTCTAGAAACTATTTCTATAGAAAAGGAGATATTGGAGAATGTAAGCATCCAATTTGCCACAATATTTAATTTCTATGAAAGCAAGATGTATATTTTGAAACAAATTTTTATATCCCAGGTGCTATTTTCCAAAATTTGACTAAAAATCCAAAAGATCTATTATTTTATGTTTAATAATCCAATTTGCATAACTCCTAAAGAATGGCATTATGTTTGCAATAGTTTTTATTATTGAGGAAGATGCACTTTCTAAACTTGTACAGAAGCACCAAAGGGGCAGTGGCAGCCTTGGAGGTAGCGTGAGCCCCCAGGAGCAGCACTGAACAAGGGTTCACAGCCAGCGCTTTGCCGAAGTTCAATGTCTGACTCCACACCTACCAGCTGAGCGATCTTGGTTCCATGCCCTCCCCCCATGCCTTAGTTTCCCCACCTGCAACATGAGATTGATACAGTTTAAGTAATTATTACATATAATCACTTAGTGCCTGGCACATAGCAAGTACTCAAACATTAGCTATTGCTAGTGTTATTGTCTTTAGTGTAATTTAAAGTGTATATCACAGTTCTTTAACTATAATAAGCATGCAACATATGGTATCTGTTACTGTTGTGAGAATCATCCCCTTCCAGGAAACTGAAGGGAAATGAGAGGAGGAAACAACCTTCTCATGAACCTTTGGTGCGAACCTGACATGCGACTGATTTCAGTTTTGAAAGAATGGTTTTGTGTTTTCATTTGTCTGAGTTAGGAATACATTATGGATCCTGTAACTTTTCTTAATACCCGTCTTGCCTCTGTTTTTAGAAAAATCTAGTTCACTCATAATGATTACATTCATTAAAATGCTAAATGCTTAAGATGCACTGGTGAATGAAACATGACTCCTGATCCAAAGACTCTCCCATTAACGGAGGTAATTATCAGTGTGGATAATAACCCAGTAGCTAAATCATTGGTAGTTTTTTCTAACCATCGCTGCGGACTTTCAGTCCTGTGGACTTTCAATCCCAGAAACAGGGGGCTCAAGTGTAAAAGACCAGCTCCAGGAACTATCTCAAGAGTGGGACTCGCTACTTAATTCTCCGGCCCTTCTCCTACGGTTGGCCTTTCTCTGGTACCATGACTTGAACAGATGATATTCGGGGGAGAGAAAACTCAACTCTTGATCAACAGATTGCATTTGAGATGGTGCTCTGGTTCCTCTCAGGTCTAGAGGGACCGTTAGGACTGACAGATTTCCAGAGGTTTTGTGTAGTGGCAACATTGCTGCACTAACTATATTACCACAGGAAAGCAGCTGCACTACTTTCCCATTGAATGAGGCTGCACTTCCCTGCGGCCACACTCCAGGATCTCACCGTCCATGTCATCACTACAGAGCCAGGGTAAAAATCTTAGCTAATGAGCTGTCTCCGCATCCTGACAGAGTGACATGAATGGGGGAGTTGAAGAAGTTTCTCTGCCCTCATTTTCCTGACTATTTAAACAAAACGGCTACTGGGGTACTGTGGCTGCTGTAACTATGAATAACCACAGACACATGGACTTGGGAACCTTCAGGGGCAGACACCTCTTAGCCCCCAGGCCCGCACTGCTGATACAGTCCCAGAGAAACCCCTCACGTGTCCTTGACCATCCGTCCTTGGGGTTGGTATCTGCCTCAGTGTCATCAGCCCGGCTGCTCCAGAAGCCCCTTGGCAAGCATCTCAGTACCACTTCAGTGCCCTGGTTATCACTGTCTGACTAAGCTTCATATGCTTTTGGATTTTACTTTCAATTTTTTTCCAGTGGTTAAAATAATAACATTCTGACCGCTTCATTGGTTTGGCTCCCAACAGTGGTCTAACTTAATTCATTCCACCACTATGCTTTTATTCCATTCTCCTCACTCACCGATTATGTTTTTTGTTTCTCTCAGCTCACCTTTTGGATGGGCAGGAATGTCAGAGGCAAAAGAAGCTGACCTGACAGTGGCAATAGTGGCTGTAGATAAGCAGTGCTGAGCGAGAAATGAGCTGTGTGTGTCATGGACCTAATGTTTGCACCCCCAAAACTCATATGATGAAGTGCTAGTCCCCAATGTGATGATATTTAAAAATGGGGTCTTTGGGAGGTAATTAGGACTGAAAGAAGCCATGTGGGCCTTTATGATAGACTTAATTCTCTCTCTCCTTCTCCCCCCGCCATGTGTGTGTGTATATAAACTGAGAAAATGCAAGGACTGAGAGAGAAGAAAGCCACCTAAAAGCCAGGAAGAGAGTGCTCACTAGAAACTGAAATGGCCAGCACCTTGATCTTGGACTTCCCAGGCTCCAGAATTATGAGAATAAATTTCTGTTATTAAGTCACTCAGTCTATAGGATTTTGTTATGGCGGCCCGAGCTGACTAATAGAGTACGGAATAAACCCAATGCTACTGATCTGAATATGGCTGTAAATCCTCAATATTCTGGGTCCTCCATTAGCACTGGAGTATGTCAAGAATTTTCTTTTTCGTTCATGTATTTATAAGCAAAAGTTTACAGAATTATGAAATCAAAACTACAGAAATGCTTGTAATGGACACATGTGTTAAAAGACTACGTTATGCCCTGGCCTGTTTGGCTCAGTGGTTGGAGCGTCGGTCAGTGGACCGAAGGATTCTGGGTTCAATTCCAGCCAAGGGCATGTACCTTGGTTGCAGGCTCAGGCCCCTGTTGGGGTGCGTGTGGGAGGCAACCAATCGATGTGTCTCTCTCACGTCAATGTGTCTCTCTCTTTCTCTCTCTCTGTCCCTCCCTTGCACTCTGTCTGAAAAGTAATGGGAAGGAAAAAAAGACTGTTACATCAAAATGGAATTCTTTTAGAAATCTTAAAATGTGCAGTTGTCATAAAATTTTTTATATGTCTTTATTGATTTCAGAGAGAGGAAGGGAGAGGGAGAGAGAGAGAGAAACACCAATGATGCGAGTCATTGATCGGCTACCTTCTGCACGGCCCTGCTGGGGACTGAGCTGGCAAACCAGGATCTCCTGGATCATGGTCGGTGCTCAACTGCTGAGCCATGCTGGCTGGGCAATCATCATAAATTTAAGTATAAGTGTCTCATGATGCACTAGAAGATTAGGCATAAGAATTCAATGCACCAAAAATGCAAATGTAATATCAATTTATTTTAAATAAAACAAATGATCAATCATTGAACAAATTTATTAAAATTCCTTCTAGGTGCTGTCTGTGCAAAAGTGTGTGTGGCGGGGGGTGAAAGTAAGAAATCTGGTAATGAGTAAGGCATGGGCCTGACCCTTAACGCACCAAATCCCTAACAGCCAAACACCCATAAAATACCCACCTAAATAAGCTTCTGCAATAATTAATTTGCCTTGTCTGTTATAGACATATTCATGATTGACTCCATGTTTCAAATTCTCAAGTCTATGATTATTTATTGTGACTTCAAATCCACAGTGTGAAATATGTTCTTATTCACAAAGTGAGCATTTCTCCAGTACAGAAATAGGAATCAATTTGATTTTCAGAGTTAATACAGCCTGCTAATGTGTCAGTGCAAAAGGAAGAAAGAAAAAAAGACTGAGCACAGAAGTTTTTCACTTAGATACAAAACCAAACTATTCAGAAGCTCACAGGCTGCATTCAAGACTCTCCATTGAAGATAATGAGAGCATCTGCTTGTCACTAATCTAGTTTTATGTAGCTGAAAAAAAGGCTCAAATATCCACCCAGAGCTAGTTGCACCATCTATTTTCCTAAAGTGTACAATACAAGTGCATATATTTCTTTTAGAAACTAAATTAAACTTTTTATTAAAAGAAATACATTAAATCTATTAAATTTCTTAAAAACATCTTCTAGCAGGGAAACTATTTTCTTCTTCAATATTGGAGTTGGAACCTTTTCTACAGCAACTCATAGAAATGCTATGAATGCAAACTTGTAGAACATGTTTCTTTAACTCATTGTACTATAGTAAAATTTCTTTTATTTTTTCATAGCTTATCTGCTATAATAGTCCAGAAATGTGACCCTATATACCCAGGGTGTGGGATTTAGATTTGTGGACCTGAGATTAATACACAGAAGTCAAGAAATTCAACATTTTTAATCCCCAGTCTGAACTAGGGGCTGATAATTTATGCTAATAAGACACACACTACTTAGAAATATATAAACTAATAGGTTAACTTAATTTATAATAAGAAATGAAATGGCAGTTAGGTTAATATGGAATGAATATGGTCAATAGGTGTTCCGTATTAAAAATTACAAATGTCTATGACAATAACCCGATTCCTATCTTAGGTTTTCAAACCTCCTAACAACTTTTGATATTTGTCTTTCTAGAATCAAATTCTAAATATAAAATAATATAAAAAATTCAGGATATATTTCGCATCAAAAACTCTCTCTGAGATGTCCGGGAGAGGCCCTGGAAAATCACAAAGATTTGTTTTTACACTTTACCAAAGACAGGTGCTAGAAATAATTAAGTTTATTTGATACGTTCCTTTTTTTTTTTAATCCTCATCCTAGGATATTTTTTCCATTGATTTTTAAAGAGGTATGCGCCCTTGATAGGGAATTGAATCCATGATTCTTCGTGCGTGGGCCAACGCTCTAACTGCTGAGCCACACCAGCCAGGGCATTTGGTATATTCCCATTGATAAGTTGCATGGGAAGAGTGTCAAATCAGAAGACATAGTATCATTTCTCTAGGTTAAATTTGCATGGGTAAAATGTTATTAATATAAATATTTTAGAAAGTATGTGATATGGGGAAGTTCTTAAGGATTTGTCCATGCCTTACAATTCATATGTTTCTATTTATCAGACTCCTGGTGGCTGCATTGCCTTATATCAAACATCAACAACATATTATCAGCCATAATTTTAGTTATTTTTTTAAATGTTAACTTGAATGCTTCTTTACTTCTTTAATTTGAATTTTGCATCTTCTGGGCTAGTAGTTTACATTTGGAGATTCATGTCACTTACCTACTGAGCTCATTTAATATACGTATGTTTACACCCTACTCCAAATTTGCTGAATCTTGTTAATTGATTTCTCGATGTATTCTTAATATAGTCTAACTATATGCTTTGTATAATCATAGTACATTATGTCTCAGGATTATTATATATTATGTCAGAAGAGTTTTGCTCTATCATAGTTATGTTCATCCATCTTTATAAATTGGATGTAATATCCACTTTTCTTAAAAAATAGGGGTAATCATAATATTCATAGATTTTATGTCTTGATTGATTTTATTTTCATGTTTTGCATGCCACAAAAACAACCAGATTTCATTGTCAGTTGTACTATTTTTCATGTGAACTCTCATCCGAGCTTTCACTTTGGGAACTTATCAGTGATAAGGTAACCACAGCAATTTTAAGTCTTTTGTCATCTACCAGTAGTTTTTGTTTTAATCTGATGCTTCTCCAGAAACACTTGTCCTCATCTACAGGCCATGGTGCTTTGTTTCAAAGAACTGTCTCAGAGCTCCTTGGAAAGGAGTATCCCATTGTATCACATCTCCTTCCTCCAATTATCTATCAGAGGACACTTTGGTTGTTTCCATGTCTTGGCCACTGTGAATAATGCTGCAATAAACATAGGGATACACATATCTTTACAAATTTTGGGGTATATACCCAAAAGAGGGGTGGCTGGGTCATATGGTAACTCTATTGTTATTATTTTTTTGAGGAGCCTCCATACTATTTCCACAGTGGCTGTAGCAGTTTGCACGCCTACCCTCAGTGAATGAGGGTTCCTTTTTCTCCACAACCTCTCCAACACTATATATATAGTCAAACCAGTGGTGGTTACATGAGAAACACATCTATAAAACAAGAGTATCTTGGGCAAATTAAAGATGTACAATTGTCCCCTCAGTATCCATGGGGGGGGATTGGTCCCAGTATCCCCATGGATACCAAAATCCTCTGATGCTCAATTCCTTATATACAATGGCATAGTATTTGCATATACCCTACACACACACTACTGTATACTTTAAATCGTCTCTAGATTACTTATAATACCTAATACAATGTAAATGCTGTGTAAATAGTTGTTATACTATATTGTTTTGGGAATAATGACAAGAAAAAACAGTCTGTACATGTTCAGCACAGATGCGATCATTGTAGGCCTAATTACATCAATAACAAGGTAACATTTTTTCTCCAAATATTTTCAATCCATAGTTGGTTGAATCCACAGATATAGAGGGACAGCTGTATAATAACTTTAGATTCAGAGCACAAGGGGAGTGTTTGGCCTTAGATAGGACCTAAAACTGGTGAGCCGTAGTAACACAAGGAAAGGCAGAGTATACAGGACCAGATTCAAGCAGGTTAGTATATAAGACGGTGAGTGTTGTGTTTGTTTTAATCTGTTTAATAGGAACCAAGGTCATTAGCTGAGAGTAAGAAAGAGATATTAGAGTTAGAAGAGAGAACAAAAGATAGGAAAGTAGCTGAAGATAGCTGGAGAGTGAGTGAAACAGGAAAATGTAAATTATGGAGAAGCACTTTCTCGAGGTTAGTGTGACTGCTCAGTGGTGTGTGTGTGTGTGTGTGTGTGTTGATACACTGGATGCCTACTGATGCATATACAGAGGAAAATATTTGAGTGGTCATCTGCCATCTACTTGAGGCCTGTAAGAACTTGAAAGCAGGAATAATATTTTATTCATATTTCATACTTTGTCTCTGCCCTGAAGGTACTAATGATTTCTTTCTATAAGACATATACATATTAATTATAGTTAAAACATAAGCACCAAAACATAAAATAATGATATGAAAAAATATGTACATAACACCACAAAGAAGTATGTTGTCAGTATTCTCAACTGTACAGAATATAGATTATTAGTGAAAGTAAAGATGACTAAATTTAAATAGTCAAGAAAGGTATTGCCCAGCCCACGTGGCTCAGCTGGTTGAGCATTGCCCCAGTCAGGGCACATGCCCGGGCTGCAGGCTCGATCTGCAGTAGGGGGCGTGAAGGAGGGAGCCGACTGACATTTCTCTCTCATGTTTCTATCCCTCTCTCCCTCTCCCTTCCTCTTTCTGAAATCAATAAAAACATTAAAAAAAATAAAGTTGTCATGGTACAGGTGGGGTCTGTTCTGGGACATGAATACACATATCATTTTATTTACTTATTTATTTGTTTATTTATTTATTTATTTATTTATTTATTTATTTATTTATTTATTATTTTTATTGTTCCAAATATTACAGATGTCCCCTTTTTTTCCCATTGACCCATTCCACCCCGCACCCAATCCCCTCCCCAGTCCTTCACCACACTATTGTCCGTGTCCGTGGGTTATGCATATATGCATATAAATTCTTTGGTTAATCTTTCCCCACCCACTCCCCCACCCCCACCTTCCCTCTCAGATTCCTGAGTCAGATCCATGCTTCCATGTCACTGAATCTATTTTGTTCATCAGTTTATTATGTTCTTTAGATTCCACATATGAGTGAGATCATGTGATGCTTGTCTTTCTCTGCCTGGCGTATTTCACTTAGCATAATTTTCTCCAGGTCCATCCACAATGTCCCAAAGGGTACAAGATCCTTCTCCTTTACAGCTGCATAGTATTCCATGGTGTAAATGCCCCACAGCTTTTTTATCCACTCATCTACTGATGGGCACTTGGGCTGTTTCCAGATCTTAGCTATTGTAAACTGCACTGCTGTGAACATAGGGGTGCATACATTCTTTCTGATTATTGTTTCAGGATTCTTAGGATATATTCCTAAAAGTGGGATCACTGGGTCAAATGGCAGTTCCATTTTTAATTTTTTGAGGAACCTCCATACTGTTTTCCATAGTGGCTACACCAGTCTGCATCCCCACCAGCAGTGTACTAGGGTTCCCCTTTCTCTACACACTCACCAGCCCTGTGTCATTTGTTGAATTGTTGATGGTGCCATTCTGACAAGTGTGAGGTGATACCTCATTGTGATTTTAATTTGCATCTCTCTGATGATTAGCGGCATTGAGCATTTTCTCATGTGTCTCTTTCAAGAAGTGTCTATTCAGGTCCTATGCCCATTTTTTAATTGGATTGTTTTTCTTCCTCTTGTTGAGTTGTATGAGTTCTTTGTACATTTGGAAACTAGCCCCTTATCAGATGCATCCTTGGCAAATATGTTCTCCCATGCCATGGGGTTCCTTTGTATTTATTTATTTATTTATTTATTTAAAATATATCTTTATTGATTTCAGAGAGAAGAAAGAATGGGGAGAGAGAGAGATAGAAACATGAATGATGAGAGAGTCATTGATCGGCTGCCTCGCCCGCAACCCGGGCATGTGCCCTGACCGGGAATCGAACCCCGATTGCCTGGATCCTAGGTCGCCACTCAACCGCTGAACCACGCCCGGCCGGGCTCCTTTGTATTTTCTTTAAATAATTTAAAAATATATATCTTTGTTGATTTCAGAGGGAGGAAGAGAGAGGGAGAGAGAGAGATAGAAACATCAATGATGAGAGAGTCATTGATCAGCTGCCTCCTGCACGCCCCAACCTGGGATCGAGCCGCAACCTGGGAATGTACCCTGACCGGGAATCAAACTCAGATCCCCTGGATCCTAGGTCTATGCTCAGCCGCTGAGCCACACTCAGCGTGGCTTCCTTTGTATTTTGAGACTGATTTTTTGAATTATATGACAGTAAGTAGTCCTTTGATCTTTAAATCCAAATTTTCTGTATGATATTAATGGGAAATATAATTGAAAAACTATGTGTGCAAGATTATAAAAGACATTAAGGAAGGTAATGAATGTAAACATTTTTCCTACAGGCTGTGGAAAATTTATGATTCTTCAGAGAAATTATTTGAGGGTGCTTTTGAAAGAATAAGCAAGCAGCATTACGGTGGGACTGTTCAAAGGAGAGAGGCTGGTGGTGGGGAATATACAGGGTGTCCCAAAAAAATGTATACACACTTTAACAGCTGATAGCTCAATTTTGAAAGTGAAATGTATTTTAATAAACACTGTCTTTATAATTATTCAAAGTTTATGTATACATTTTTGGAGGATGCCCTATAGTTAGGAAATTATTACAATATTCCACAAACGAGTACATGTTAATTTTGTCTTAAGAGAAAGGACAAAAAGTGGATATTAATTGAACATTCACATCATGTGATACACTATGTCGTGCATTTTTGGAAAATTGTGGTCATTTTACACAGTACTTGTCAGCTTATATTTTAATTTAATCGAACAGATGCCACAGTGTTACCTGGTTAGATCTTCATGTCACTTTTAGCTTATATCCAGATAAGCTAAATGCATATTAAAAACACCTAATTTTTCTGGATATAAAAATTATAAACTTACTTCTAATTTATTAGTTATTTAGCATTCTATACTTATAACTGGACATGTGAAAAGAGTGAACATCTTTGGCAGGTTAAAGGGAATATGAAATGTTTAATTAAATCTAAGCTTTGCAGTTAATAGTTTTGTGGCTAACTGAGGATGCAGGTTTGATTGGTAGTATTAAATGAAAACTCATAAAAATTATTGAATACTTCTTT
Source organism: Miniopterus schreibersii (assembly GCF_964146895.1). NCBI lineage: Eukaryota > Metazoa > Chordata > Mammalia > Chiroptera > Miniopteridae > Miniopterus > Miniopterus schreibersii. The sequence goes on from NC_138101.1 coordinate 124,575,339, forward strand.
TATGCTGAATTCTCTCGAATAAGAAGATAACATTTTTACAGCAAATTGTGCCTTAAAACACATAAGATGTGGAAAATGACCAGTAATTTGAGTTATAATAAAAATATCTATCCAATTCTACTTAGAATTATAATTATTAATGCACATAATATATTATTAATGTGCATGTCAATTTCTTGAAAAATAGGGATTTTTGTCTTATTTATATTTTGTAGTCCCAATAGTATATAAATAAAATAAAATATAAAAATATAAAATTTTTAATTAAAATGCATTTTATATTTTAATTATTAATTACTTAGTAATTTTTTATGAATTTACATTGGAAATGTTTTATTTTTATTTATTTTTTTATTTCATTTTATTTATTTATTTATTTTTAATTTATCTTTATTGTTGAGAGTATTACAGGTATACCATTTTCCCCCCAACTGATCCCCTCCACTTCCTTCCCACCCCCTTCCCAGGCCTTCACCCCGTTATTAACTGTGTCCATGGGTTATACATATAACTTCTTTGGTTAATCTCTTCCCACCCTCCACCTGCCTTCCCTCTTTCCCCTGAAATATGATCGTCTGTTACATGTGTCAATGTCTCTGGATCTATTTAGTTCATCAGATTCTTTTGTTCATTAGCTTCTCATTAAAGAAGACCCTTCAACATTTCCTGTAGTGTTGGTTTGGTGGTGATGAACTCCTTTAGCTTTTCCTTGTCTGAGTAGCTCTTTATTTGACCTTCAATTCTAAATGATAGCTTTGCTGGGTAGAGCAATCTTGGTTGTAGTTCCATGTTTTTCATCACTTTGAATATTTCTTGCCACTGCCTTCTGGCCTGCAAAGTTTCTGTTGAGAAATCAGCTGACAGTCGTATGGGTGCTCCCTTGTAGGTAACTAACTGCTTTTCTCTTGCTGCTTTTAAGATTCTCTCTTTGTCTTTAACCTTTGGCATTTTAATTATGATGTGTCTTGGTGTGGGCCTCTTTGGGTTCCTCTTGTTTGGGACCCTCTGTGCTTCCTGGACTTGTAAGTCTATTTCTTTCCCCAGGTAGGGGAAGTTTTCTGTCATTATTTTTTCAAATAGGTTTTCAATTTCATGCTCTCTTCTTCTTCTGGCACCCCAATAATACGAAAGTTGGGTCTCTTGAAGTTGTCCCAGAGGCTCCTTATACTATCTTCATATTTCTGGATTCTTTTTTCTTTTTGCTCTTCTGGTTGGGTGTTTTTTGTTTCCTCATGTTCCAAATTGCAGATTTGATTCTCAGCATCCTCTACTCTGCTGTTGATTTCCTGTAAATTATTCTTCATTTCAGTTCATGTAGCCTTCATTTCAAATTGGTACTTTATTATGTTATCGATTTTCTCAGTTATTTCCCTAATAGTCTGCTTAAACATCCTTATAACCAAAATTCTGAACTCTCTGTTAGCTTGCTTGGATCTATTTCATTTAGTTGCTCTTCTAGAGATTTCTTCTGTTCTTTCCTTTGTGACATCTTTCTTTGCCTCCCCATTTTGGCTGCTTTCAGGTGTTTGTTTCTATGTAGTAGGTAGAGCTGCTATGTCTCCTGGAATTGGTAGAGTGGCTTTGTGTAGTAGGTGTCCTGTAGGGTCCAGTGGCTCAGCCTCCCCCGTCACCTGAGCTGGGCCTCCTAGGTGCTCCCCTGTGTGGGCTGTGTGCACTGTGCTGTTGTAGTTGAGCCTTGGTTGCTGTTGGCGTCACTGGGAGGAACTGACCCCCAGGCCAATCATCTGTGAGAATCAGCTGCAACTACAGCCAAAGAGCTGCTGTGCTGGAGACACCCCTATGGATCAGGATTTACTTCAGTGGAGCTTTGGTATTCACCAAGTGCACCCCTTGAGTGTCACTTGTGGATGTGGTAGGGTTGTAATTCAGTGTGGTAGAGTCTGATCACCAGGTACACTGTCTCTGGGGCCTCCAGGGAGGTACAAAGTCAGCCTCTGCCAGTTCCTTGCCCAGGGCCACCCAGCATGAGCTACACAGCAAACCATAGCTGGCTGCTACTTGTGCTGGGCTTGGAGGAGCCCAGGAGAGGCCAAGCTATGAGCCAATGCAGGCTGTTGCTAGTGCCAGGCCTAGGGCCACTTATCAAGCTGTATGGGGCCCGCTGCTGCTTGTTTGAGAGATTTTAGGGAAGTTCTAAGCATGAGGCTCGAGAGGCCACTTGCATAGAAAAGCCCCTGGAAACGGCCTGGATGAGCTTGCAGGTGGGGAGGGGCGGGGCCTCCAGGATCACGGGGCGGGGCCAAAGTTGTGAGTCAGGCGCCGGGGATTCGAATATGGCGCCTGCCTGCTGGCTGTGCGCCAAAGGAGCAATGGCCTCTGCCAGCTTTTCTTCCTGGGAGAAAGCCGCCCTCCACCTCTAGCCCGGACTTCAGGCAGCTTAGTTCCTCCCCGAGTGTCCCAGTTCCTTTCAGGCTGCTGCCCGGCGCTGGGCTCAGAGGGAGCGCGTCTGAGTGAGTCCGTGTTCGGGCCCTTTAAGAGGAGCTGCTGGGGCTCCCACAGCCTCCGAGACCCTCAGGGACAGTCCCCGCTAGTTTCACAGCCCAGAGTTGTGGGGACGTCTCTTCCCAGCCTGGAGCCCTGGGCTGGGGGCCTGCTGTGGGGCTGGGACCCCTCCCTCCTCCCTCCTCCCTCCTCCCTCCTCCCTCCTCCGGGAAACCTCCGCCACGGAGATTCCCTTCCGGGTTTCAACCGCCGCACCGGGTGTGGGCGCGCGGCATTTGTGATTCAGCCCCGATCCGCCCGCATCTGCGCCCCTCCTACCGATCTCGATGCTCCTTCAGCTCCCTGGTTGTGGGGCTTCTGTTCAGCCAGATCTCAGGAGGCTCTGAGTGATGGTGGTTCTGTATTTTAGTTGTAATTTTGATGTGGTTGCGGGAGGCAGAGGGTGCAGCTGTTACCTACGCCGCCATCTTGTTGTTCCCTACATTGGAAATATTTTAGATCAAAGTTATAGTAGCTAAATAAACATTTATCATTATACTTTGGAGTAAAATTTATCAAAAATTTACCTTAGAGTTTGTATAAGAAATCCTTCTCATTTTATAAAATCACCTCAGTTTTATCTTCTTGGGCTTTATAATTCTGCTTGTAGTATCTGGGTATTTAACCCACCTGGGTTAAATATTTTTATATATGAAAATTTATTTTATATTTATTTATTTTCATATATGATGTGAAAGAGCAATAATAAAACCTTATTTCTATCATATAGTGAAAGATTTCGTTATTAATAATAATTTATTAAATATTGCATTATTTTCACATTTATTTGTGATGATACCTCTATGTAAACCATACTGATTTCTGGATTCTTTTGGTTTATTTGTCTGTATCAGTTCTTTATTGTTTTAATTGTAGTGGTGTCAGATAGCTTAATATCTGTTTGGATGCATTTTTTCTTGATTTCTATTTGTGTGTGTTCTCTCTAATTGCTTGCTGTAGGCACTTATTTGTCCATGTAAATTTTAGGAACCCTTTATATAATTTCATATTTTGGTCTATATTTATTTAAATTTATATTTAAATTATTTCAGAGAGAATGGCATCTTTGCAATACTGATATTTTTCATCACGTGGTATACGTCTGCATTTATGTAGGAATTCTTTTATGTTCTTTAATAGAGGTTTAAAATTATGCATGAAGTTCTTTCATATTTTTGTTAGGTGAATCTATTTTTTTATTTAATTTATGCTATTGTGTTATAATTGGTTGGGTTTTTTGTAATGAAAAATAAGTTCTTCTTAGATCTGAAAACCTTACTCTTTCTATTAATAGCTATAGCAGTTTGTTTCTGTTTGTATCATGGAGTTTAAACTTTTTGAGGCCTTTATCCATATATAGCTTTAAATCATATATTTTCATCAATTCCACTGTAGCCCCCTGACTCCTCATTGATAAAGTTCCTTGAACAAAAACTTCAATACTGAACCTATTGTTAATTTCTCTTAGAAAAATGTGACGTTCTTTTTCAGGGTAGAAATCTTTGTTAGAGTGAAAGATGCAGAATTTGCAAGGTGGCAAATGTTACTATATCTTATCACTGAAGAACAGATATACACTATATAGCAGTAAGAAGATCAGAGAATTTTCCTCTTCCCAGCCACACCTGAGTGGAGTATGTAGCATACCTTCCTTTGGGGAATCACTCTTTCTTACAAATTGCATTATCCTGGTGAGGCACACCAAGAATCTAGACTTCCAGGTTTTAGGGGAACAATGATCAAGATCAGGTCAATTATGGCTTCTCTTTCTTCCTTCCTGTTTGTCAAAGAATTAGGCATGTAATCTAAACAGTGCTAATGAGACACATTCTTAAATATCGATTTTAAGAAACAAAAAGAGAGAAAAATCCCCTCTAACCCTGCTACACTGAGATGTGACCATGGGGCCTCTGGTAATCATCCTGCCTGTCTGAATGGTGGAAGGCCATCTGGAGAGATCCCTAAGGAGCCCCTCACAATAGGAAGCAAAACCTAGTCAACTGGAAAAGTGAAGCCTGAATCCAGTTCCACTCTTCAAATTCTCAAGTTATACACTATATTTTCTTTTATTAGAACTAATTTCAGGTGTATTGATATCATTTGCAGTGAAAAGTTTCCCAATACTTAATCTGATACTTGGAGGTAAGGTGTGACATCTGACAGGCAGTATGAAATTTTGATGTCATTAGGTAGAAGTGAATATTTCTCCACTTATAAGTGGGTATTTGGCAATCTTTATTTGATAGTAAAGTAGCTGGTTAAATGATCTCTGAAATATCTCAGCCTGGCACTGTTTCCACTGAGAGAGCTGAAGGAGGCATTCAGGGGTCTCCAGGGAACTGGAAGGGGTCATTGTTAACAGATATGTTGGGCTATCTGTTACTCAGTTTCTCTGTTGATCACTGTGAGATTGGCAATCGGCTAATCATCCTTCATAGTCAGTATGTCTAGACTGACCTATATATCTGAAACTGACCACGTCTTACTATATCCACTGCTACTAACCTGCACCACCACCATTTCTCAGCTAGATCATTATAATAAATTCCTGTGGATTTTATTGCATTTCTAATGTCCATTCTCTACTCAAAAATCAGAGTGAACCTTTAAACTTCTATTTAAATCTTCTCATTTTATTGTTCAAAACCATTCAGTGTCTCTCCATGTCACTCAAAGCAAAAGCCAAAGTTCTCACAATGGTCTGCATGATCCTCCAATGTCTCTAATTCTTAGTAAAGTTATCTCCCTGCTTCTTTCCAGACAAGACCATGAGAATAAGCCAACACAATTCTACAATCTGATATTGATATTTTTCTACTTAGTTCTCTCAACTTTCAAACCCTGTGTGATATATGCATGTCCCCAACACATTCACACAACACACACACACACACACACACACACACACACACACACACACACACACATGGGGGGGGCGAGGGAGAGAGAGAGAGAAAATCAAAGCAGCATAAAACTCCTACCACCCTTTGAGCACGGAAACCAAGGGAAGAGGTGACATTACCTGAACCTAGTGGAGGAGACACTAGGTGGAGGGGCTGTGGTTTGATCGTGTTCTGAGTGCAGAGGAGAGGTGAATGCAACTTAGTGCTTCAAACTAACTCCTGAGTGCTTGTTTTTGGGCAGTAACTCATAACCCAGAGGGCACGGGGTGTTTCAAAAGGAGCTAGGTTCTGAACTTACCTGTCCTAAGCAAAATATTTATTAGAGATTAATATCAGTAATGGGAAGGGAAAGAAGAATGATTGAGGAGGGTAATTCTCAAACATCAGCATCACCCACTCCCATAATATCTGATTCAGTAGTTCTGAGACTGGCTGAGAATTTGTATTTTTAAAAATATCCCAGTTGAGTGGAGGTATACTCAATCTGTAATGGACGTTCCTAAAGAGCCTTGGTCAACCTGGCAGGGAGTTCTCAGGAGAGGGTTGCCCATCAGATGCTACCCTGCTGGGCCGAAAGAATCAGGTCCGTGTCCCCTCATCTCTCAGTCGCTGGCTACTGGAAGGGCATGAAGTTGGGGGAGGCCAGCTCTGTGCAGCTGAGGCAGGCTCCCGAGAAGTTACAAGCTGTCTTCTTATATTCCTTTCCACTGTTGGACAGTAAACCTTTCTGATGGCAGATCTGGTGGTACATCTCCACATCTACCAAAAAGGTAGAAATAGTTTCTTTATTAAGTCTTTAAAAATTTCAAGTAAATTAATGTAGTATCCAATATTCAAATAAAATATGGAACTATAGTTCCCTATATGAAACACAATGAAAAGAAAAATATGCTTATAAAATGAATGTGCTATCTGTGTTTCTCATATTGTTCTGAAGTAATTATGTGATAAATCTATAAAACAAAGTTATTTTGAGAAAATAATACAGGACGCAATTAAGGATGTGAGAGCTCTTCTGAAAGATATAGATGTAAATTCCAGGTATAATGGGTAAAATTTATAATTATGTAAAATACTCACTTTCTTGGTTGCAAACATAAACTATGTTCAAACTGTGGTTAGCCTAATTATGAATTCATACTGAAACCAAAAATAAACTCATTGATGAATTATAACATATTTCAAGAATAATATTAAAGTATATTTAAATACACTGTATTTTCAGCTTAAATTCTTAAATCTACATATATTTTAAAGCATTAAAACTTTATGCTTATATGTATCCAGAATCATCACAAAAAATATTTTTTATTCAGAAGGTAACTAACAGGAGGTTTTTATTCTGAGAAATGAATAAAATACGTACTATGTAAAAGTATCTCTTCAATTTTAAAATCTCATCTTCTTAACAGAATGAGTTTGACTCTTGTTTGCTTCATTTTGCAAAGCCCATTGCTGCTGTGTATACAACTCAGGTCTATTTCATAATGACCACTCTGAGCTAGTTGATTCCAGTTCCATGACTTAGTAAAAAGTTTGTTCAAAAGTTGCAGCAAAAACTCTGATGGCCAAAATAAAACATGCAGAGCCTAAAATAATTATAAAAATGGCTGAAATTGGTGTCAACACCTAATAGGAAACATTATACAAAATGTTCATTCTTCATGACATTCACATTGAATGACTCCTTAAAGTGACTCCTTAAAGATCTGGAGCAAAACTTCACCCAAGAAAACATGTATTTTGAAAATATGTTTTTTATTTTCAGAGAGAGGAAGGGAGAGGGAGAGGGAGAGAGAGATAGAAACATCCATGATGAGAGAGAGCCATTGATCGGCTGCCGCCAAGCCTAGAACCTGGGCATGTGCCCTGCCTGGGAATCAAACAGCAATCTCCTGGTTCAGGGTTGATGCTCAACCACTGAGCAACACTGGCTGGGCAAAGTATGATGTATTTTAAACAAAACAGAACTGAACAGATATGCTGTCTAGCTGCAAATTCCTCAAGAATTCATGTGACTATTTTATATTGCAACACTAAATGTAGCAATTCAATTGTTATAAGTATTTTGATATTCTTTATTATATCACATAGATATTTAAAGCATCAGAATATATTAATACGGCAAGATTATCTAAGGATTGATATTATTCTAATACTTATAAGTGCATTCAGTTATATTTATATATGTATATATAAATGTAAGTCTGTGTGTTTTTGTATGTATGGGTCTTTTTTTTTTAATTTATCTTTATTGTTGAAAGTATTACAGATATCCCCCCACACACACACTGATCCCTTCCACCCGGTATCTGCACTCCCCCAGGGCTTTCCCCATACTATTGTTTGTGCCCATGGGTTATGCATATATGCATACAAGTTCTCTAATTAATCTCTCCCCACCCACTCCGTCTTTTTTATGGGTATGGATGGATGGTTTGAATGTGATGTAAGAGTGAGTTATTGTGGGAATGAGAAAAAGTAGGAGGCGTCTATGTGTGGATCAGTGTTTAAGTAGTTGATATAGTTCTTTTAATGCTGTCCCTCAAACCTATAATTTCTTATGCATGTGGGTATGCATGTGAGTGTTTGTATGTGTGCATTTTTATAAAAATCTATAGCATTAATACTTTGGTTTAAATTCTATTTAACAGACGTAGTGACAAGTTTTAAAATAATTGCACTTGTTTGTATGTTTCTTCGAAACACTTCAGGTGATTTTTTTTAATTAGACTGATTTGTATATGTAAAAGTTTTTCAAACATTAGGAAGTTGGCTACATTTGCAAGCAGCTATTTCAAATGGTTGAGAAATAGACTAAATTTTAAGATGTAGTTTGAGTTGTCTTAGAAACTGATAAAATCAAGTTTGTAAACACTACTAGATGTTTAGGAAAATTTACTTATCAAAATGAATATTAATTGAACATTAAATGTGATTCCACCTATATAAGGTATCTAAAATAGTTAAAGTCATAGAAGCAGAGAATAGAATAGTGGTTGAGTGTCTGAGGGTGGGAAATGGGGAGCTGTTGTTGAATGAATATAGCATTTCAGTTATGCTAGATGAATAAATTCTAGAGATCTGCTGTATAACATAGTGTTATGGTTAAAAATAAGATATGGTGCACTTAGAAATTTGTTAAGAAGGTAAATCTCATATAAGTGTTCTTACTTAAAAAATTTAAAAATGGAACACAACAATGGAACACAAGGAAATTCGGGAAGGTATTGGCTATGTCTATTACCTTGATTGTGGTGATGGTATCACAGCAGTTTGCTTATGTCCAAACTCATCAAATGGTATACATTAAATATATGTAGTTCTTTGTATATCAATCATACCTTAATAAAGTTTGATTGAAAACGAATATCCCAAATAAAGGTATTTAATGATAATTCACATTACTATATTTATAATTGAATATACCGGATTGTAAACTGTATATAGAAATTTAAAGAAAAGTATATTTTAAATGTGTAAACTGAATAAATTGATCACTAAAGAAAATACACTCATAAAGAGTCTTTACCAAACACAGAAGCCCCAAAATCTCAAATAGCAAATATGTAGAGGGCCTGAGAAAATCTTCAAACAACCACACACATGTGGTTTATTTTTCCTCACAGTCCCCCATCTCCCCTGAAGTCCTTTCCTGGATAGAAGGTAAAGGAAAATCAACAGAAAAGCTAGACTCAGTATGGAGAATAAATGACTTCAAGAATCTTTCAAGGAAATATTCAGTCTCTCTAGGTAAAAAATGTTGTCCCTCAGACTTCTCAGACTTTATCTACAAACGGTGAGAGGTGTTTGGAAGTGTCGCTTATGGGATCTCTTATTAAGGTATGGGGCAGGACATTTTGTGCCCTCTGGTCACTCTTTGCCCAGATAGACTTTGCGGCCAAAGTCTTTGCTTAGCTCAAAATACTTCTTGGCTTCCATTCCACCAACATGGCCTTGTTGTTCTTGGAACATATTAAGAATGCACTGAAATGACTTGACAGTCCAAGTTGGGTCTATCAGATACATTCTTCTACTTCTCCAAGTGGCTTTTCCCTCTCTTCTTTCAGGTCTCTGCTGAAAGGTTACTTTGTCAAAGAGTTCTTCCTGGAATATTCTACATAGAACACTCCTTGTACCATTACTCTCTAGCTGTTACTTTGCCCTGATCTTCTTGGTAACATTTATATAGCCCCAGAATGCAACTATAAACCAGGAACTGTGTCTATTTGGTTTACTATCGTATCCCCAGTGTTTAAAACAGTGACTGGAAAATAATAGGCACTCAATACTTATTTCTTTTTTCTTTAAAATTTTATATTTGTTTCAGGTGTACAGCTTAGTGGTTAGACAATTATATTTTTGAAGTAATGCCCATGATAATTCCACTACCAGCTTGGCACCATCTGTAGTTATTACAATATTACTGACTATATTCCCTAAGCTGTACTTTACATCCCCATGACTATTCTGTAACTTCTTACTGCCTTCACTTTTGTCACTCATCTCCCCACTCCCCTCCCATCTGGCAACTAATTCTCAGTTTATTCACTATATCTGAGTCTGTTTCTGTTTTGTTTGTTTATTTTGTTCTTTGGATTCCACATATAAGTGAAATCATATGGTGTTTGTCTTTCTCTGTCTGACTTACTTCACTTATAATACCCTCTAGGTCCATCCATGTTGGAAATATATATGCACTCTTACGTTCACTGTTGTGTTTTTTTAAAATAGCCAAGATATGAAGCAACCCAAGTGCCTACAATAGACAACTGGATAAAGATTTGGTACATATATACAATGGAATATTTATCAGCTATAAAAAAGATTGAAATCTTATTATTTGCAACAACATCAATACTTATTTCTTATGTAAATAATATATTTACAGCTAACTTGGAAGATATATTACCTTAGGTTCTGATGCTGGAGGGGCACATGAGTGAGAACCCTCTGTTGTTTGTGGGGTTCTTGAGGCGCAGCTGAAATAAGAATTTTCGGAAGCCCCCACAGGAGGATGAGAGGTGGTAGATTTTGTTGGCGTGGAGTTACATTTCTTTGGTTCTAGCGTCTCATCTCCTCCAAGCCAGTCCTGAAAGAGGAGCAGCTGGGAGTTCAGCAGATCCAGAAAGAGGGCCAGTGTCCAGAGTTCCTGTTCCATGTTGCAGTTGGATGTGATTCAGCTTTCAGGCCAGATTAAAGTCCCTTAGTCCACCTGTGGAGCCCCACATCGTCATGAGCTATGTGGCCATAGGGGACCGTGTCCCTGCAATAGGAATCCCAGGAGCCAGGGGCCCCGGAGCCAAGAGAGCTAAGTTCCTTTGTTTGGAAGTTTATACATTTAGATTTCGCCGCTAGCAGTGACCACACCCATCCTGATCAATTATCTGTTTTCAGGTGTGACTGACACCAAGCATTTTCCCATGTCACTCAGACCTTATTGGGCACGTGTCTAAACTGCCGTAGTCTGGTCCCTTCCCCTGTTAATTAGAAGGAAATAGATTTGGAGTGTTAAATGCAGCTTTTTGGCAAAATGTGTAAATGGCATGCCTATATTTAGTCTTCTCTTTCCTCCTTTCCTGTTAAATAATAACCAGGTTATTACAACGGTATCAGTACTGTTATATTAAGTGGTTTAAATATATGATACATAATCATAATAAGAATCCCTTGTTATAGAGAGAAGAGGCCAGTTTGTTAGTGGCCAAGATGGGATTTAACCTTGGGCAGTTTGATTACACTATTAATAATCACATCAAATTACCAGACTCTGAGAAAGATCTTTCAGTATTAAAAGTAAAACATTACTTTCTCTTCTTGGAGGTTTTGGGATTCTTCATTCTCTTAAATAAAGGAGCAAAGGCAATGACACTTATTTTTACCCTGGCTGAGAGACAACTCAAAGTTTTGTTTCTTCTCTAATCATTAGTTTTATCAGTGCCTTGGAATATGTCCTCTCTAACATGCTATTCCAAGTTGGGTTTTTTCCAAGAGAAAAAAAATGTGGTGGATTAAAAACTTATAATTTGCCTTTAGGATCTTGGATCTGCTGATCTTGTGTATTCCTGACTTGTGAATTGCATTACATTCGCTGTCCTCTGGGAAGCTACAGGCTTTGATTTTTTTCTGCTCAGTGTTTCATAGTATGTTCATGCTATTGCACTTAACTTTGTGCTTTGTGAACACTTTCCCTACTTTACAGTGTAATTTTAATTCTAATTATATATAACATATTAATGTCACTTTCAATTCCACGTATAAACTCTAGTTTTCAGAAAACAATGCAAAAGAATATATATTACTTGGGCTGAATTCAGAAACTGACAGTATAATTTGGTCATAAAATTCTGTGCTAATGTTCTACTACTTTTTCACTGAGAGACTGAATATACAAATGGATGATAGCCAAACCATATATAAAGTCAAATTCTGCCCCTCAACCTGCAGCAAGCAGTCCAAGGAAGCTGAACCACAGCCTCAGAAGACTTGGCCCCAAACAGCCAGGACTTGATCAACAACTGACAGCTTGGCTAATTTTTGCCCCTGCTTTCAACTTAGGACCAACCAGAGAAAGGCAAATCCGTACCCATAACCAATCATGTAGGATGCCCTGCTTCCAGTTAGCCACTTACAGCTCCTCCGTGACGACAGCCTCCAATCAGAAGATGCTTGAAGCCCGTTTTTGTTCTGTATCCAGCTTTCCCATTCATCTGCCTGCCTTTGAGTCTGTGCCAAACAAAAGGGTTGGTGGCTGACTCCTTTGCTGTGTAGCCAGCTCTAAATAAACAGCTGTCGCTCATTCTCATTTGCATAGTTTCTGTGTGTTTCCACAGTTCCTTTATTAGAACAGTGAGAATCTGAATTTATTTTCATTGCTTCTAGATCACATATTCCTAATACATTAAAATGTAGACTTTCACTTATTTATAGATTGTATTCATGATCACCCAGTTTTGAGAGTTTAAGTATGGAAGAGTGGCAGTCAAGGACACAGCCCCCACCCCGGGCTGGCCAGGCTCATATGCACAGCACCTTGCCTTGCCCAGGTACCGCCATTCAGAGACCACAACAGCTGAAACTTCCTTAACAAGAAACTTTTCTCCACTCTGGCTCAGCACTTTCCCACTCCTACCAGCCCTGCTCCCCCTCTGGCCACCTGGGTCAATAAAAGGGAGGAGTTTTTGTGGAGTGGGGGGGTTTCCCCAGGATCCTCAGCCCTGAGATTATTCTCCACTGCTCTGCATATCATACAACTGACACTCTCCCAGTACCATTCCTTGGGGAAAAGGGAACACTGGCAAGCCTGCATTTTCCTTTTTCCTTGCCTCTTGGCTGCACTATCTCAGTGTTATGGGCTGAATTATGTTCCTGAACTATTCATATGTTGAAGTCCTAACCCCCGAGTACCTCTGAAAGTGACTGTACTTTATTTGGAAATACAGACTTTAAAGAGGTGATTAAGGTTAAGCGAAGTCATAGACTAGGCCCTAATCCAATATGACTGGTGTCCTTATAAAAGATAAATTTAGGACAGAGACAGACAGAGGGAAGAACATATGAAGACATAGGGAAAAGATACTCACCTACAAGACCCAGAGAGAGGCCTTAGAAGAAGCAACTCTGCTGACATGTGATCTCAGAGCTCTAGCCCCCCAGTATGTGCTACTTGGTTACGGCAGTACTCGCAAAATAGTACACACGTGTTAGGAACACTCTGGCTGAGAGTATAGTCTTTCCTATAAGCCACTTGATGTCCTAACCCCCAGACATGTATCAGGGGTGCCTGATAGAGGCTGGGACCCTAGGTGGTCACTTGGCCCTCTAGGTTCCTGACACCAAGTAACAATAGTGAGCAAACGCAGGTGACTATGCTGTCAACTTAGTTTTTATTACTTGCAGGATTAATCCAAATCACAAACACATCAGAGTACACACACAGGTGTTGGGGGTTAATAAACCAAAAGTCCAAGAGTCCCAAATGTCCTCCGGTCTGGGTTACTCACAGAGCAGTGGTCACCTGGAGCCGTCCCAACTGGGGAGTCACAGAAGGCTCAGTGTCCAGGGGGTCCCTGTTTTGCAAGGAAGACTGCCAGACCAGCTCGAGACAGAAAGGCCCCGGAATACTCAACAGCCACCAAAGCAGACACACGAGCAGTCAGCACTGCTCATTCACAGGAGGGCAGATAGCAAGAGTCACTGTTCTAGTTTCATTTTTACCCGTCTTGTGGAGGTGTACCTCTTCATCTGCACTCGTTATATTTGCTTGTAGTCTTCTGAGATTAGTTCTCAAAGTCCTAAATCAAAGTATTTTGCAACGTCCGTGGAGGTGCCTACTCATACTTATCGCCTGCACCTGTTGGTTGTCTCCCTTGTCAGGCAGCCCAGAACTTGGCTGTCGGCCCAGACCTGCATGTGTTCAGACAGCAAGGTTCAAACTCAAGATGGAGTTAGTTATGCTAACTCTCAAATTCAAAATGGAGTCAGTCGTGCTAACTCTGCTTTCCATACCACTTATTTATGCATTCATTGGTTGATTCTTGTATATGCCCTGACTGGGGATCAAACCCAAAACTTGACTTATCTGGATGATGCTCTAACCAACCCAGCAACCTGGGCAGTATTTTGCCCATTTTAAAATTGGATTGTCTTATTATTGAGTTGTAAGATTTTTCCACATTCTTTTTTTTAAAATATATTTTTGTTGATTTCAGAGAGAGGAAGGGAGAGGGAGCAAGAGATAGAAACATCAATGATGAGAGAGTCATTGATCGGCTACCTCCTGCACACCCCCTGCTGGGGACTGAGCCTGAAACCTGCCCAGACCTGGAATCGAACCTCAATCTCCTGGATCACAGATGGATGCTCAAAAGCCGAGCCACACTGGCCAGGCATCCATATTCTGAATACAAGTTTTTTATTTAACATATATTCATATGTTTTGCAAATATTTTCTCCCAGTCTATGGCTTGACTTTTCATTTTCTCAATGGTATTTTTGAAGAGCAAAAGATATAATGATGTCTACTTTATCAATTTTTCTTTTTATAGTTTTTTGTTGTTTTTTTGGTGGTTCTTCCTATCTAAGAAATGTTTGTCTAACCCAAGGTCACTAAGATTTTCTCCTATGTTTTTGTCTAGATGTCTCGTACTCTGCTCTTACATATATATGTGGCATAAGGTAAAGAACTAGTTCATTTCTTTTGTGTATGGGTATACAATTGTTTAACACCATTTTTTGAGAAGATTACCCCTTACTTGAATTGCCTTGGAACTTCTGTCAAAAATCAATTAGCCATATATGTGTGTGTCTCTTTCTGGACTCTATTCTGTTCTACTGGTCTATTGCTCTCCAGGGGTGGGGAACATCTGGCCCACGGGCCGTATGCAGCCCTCAAAAATCATTTGGTTTGGCCCTGCCAAGGCAACTGCAGGTGGGACTCAAAATTCAATAAATCTAGGAGCTTTCTTCATAGCTAATTTTTTTAAATACCTTTATTAATTTCAGAGAGAGAGGAAGGGAGAGGGGGAGAGAGAAACAGAAATATCAATGATGAGAGAGTCACTGATTGGCTGCCCCCTGCATGCCGCACACTGGGGATCAAGCCCGAAACCCGGGAATGTGCCCTGACCAGGAATCAAACCTCGATCTCCTGGATCATAGGTCAATGCTCAACCACTGAGCCAAGCCTGCCGGGCCATAGCTAATTTTTAAGTTGATAATTTTTATGGCCTGTGAATGATGTTATAAATATCCAAATGGTCCTTGGCAGAAAAAAGGTTCCCCACCCCTGTGAGTCTATTCTATGACAATACCCCACTATCGTGATTACTGTAGCTTTATAATAAGTCTTGGTATAAGGAACTACAGATCTTCCAACTTTTTTCTTTCAAAATTGTTTGGCTATTCTAGGTCCTTTGCATTTCCATACAAACTTCAGAATCCACTTGTAAATTCCCACAGAAAAGCCTACTGAGATTTTCATTGGGATTGAATGGAATCTCTAGGTCAATTTAGAGAAGATTGACATTTGAATAAATATTGAGTTTTCTAATCCATGAACAAGGTATATCTTTCCATTTATTTAGGTCTCCTTTCATTTTGTTTCTGCAATGTTTTATAGTTTTCAGTGTACAGGCCTTGTACTTTTTAGTTGTTGTTGTTAATCCTCACCCCAGGATATTTTTTCCACTGATTTTTAGAGAAAATGGGAGGGAGGGAGGGAAGGAGGGAGGGAGGGAGGGAGGGAGGGAGGGAGGGAGGGAGGGAGGGAGGGAGGGAGGGAGGGAAGTGAAAGAGAGAGAGAGATAGAGAGACAGAGAGAAACATTGATGTGAGAGAGACACATTGATTGGTGGCCTCCCCCACACGCCCCTACCGGGACCAGGAATCAAACCTGCAACCCAAGTAAGTGCCCTTGACTGGGAATCAAACCTGTGACCCTTCAGTTCATGGGCCAAAACTCTAACCACTGAATACACTGGCCAGAGCTCTTGTACTTCTTTTTTTAAATTTATTCCTAGGTATTTCAT
The DNA here is from genome assembly GCF_964146895.1 of Miniopterus schreibersii. Taxonomy (NCBI): domain Eukaryota; kingdom Metazoa; phylum Chordata; class Mammalia; order Chiroptera; family Miniopteridae; genus Miniopterus; species Miniopterus schreibersii. The sequence goes on from NC_138101.1 coordinate 124,591,273, forward strand.
ATTTTTAATGTTTTTAACGAATGGTATTTTTAAAAATTTCAACTTCTGTTTGTTGCTAGTACATGAAATACAGTCAATTTTTGTGTAATAACCTGTATTCTGCAATCTTGTTTAATTTACTTTATTAGTTCTAGTAGGTTTCTTGTTGATTCCTTCAGGGAAAAAAAGTTTTACTTCTTTCCTTCCAATATATATACTTTTGTTTCTGTTACTTGCCTTATTGCAGTAGCAATGACTTCCAGTAAAATATTGAACAGAAATGGTAAAATCAAAACTCCTTGTCTTGTTTCCAATTTTAGGGGCTAGCATTTGGTCTTTCACCTTTAAGTATCATATTATTCTAGGTTGATGGTTTTGCTTTTCAGTATTTTAAAGATGTCTCTTTATATGTTTTGGCTTATATATTTGTATTTATATATTGTTTCTCTGGCTGCTTTTTAAAATTTTTATCTTTATTGTTGTAAGTATTGCAGATGTCCCCTTTTTTCCCCATTGACCCTCTCTACCCCACTCCCACCCCCTCCCCAGGCCTTCACCTCACTATTGTCTGTGTCCATGGGTTATACATATATGTATATAAATTCTTTGATTAATCTCTTCTTGCTCCTCTCTCCCCCAGTGAAATACATCAGTCTGTTGTCTGTGAAGCTCTTTATCTGACCTTCAATTATTTATCTGACCTTCAATTTATTTATTTTTTTTAATCCTCACCCAAGGATATTTTTTCAATTGCTTTTTAGAGACAGCAGAAAGGAAAGAAGAGAAACACCAATGTGAGAGAGGCCCATCAATTGGTCACCTCCCACACTCACCCCTACCAGGCCCAGGGACATGCCCTTGGCTATAATCATACCCAGGACTCTTCATTCCTGGGCCAACACTGTAACCACTGAGCCAAACTGGCAAGGGCTAACCTTCAATTCTAAATGACAGCTTTGCTGGGTAGAGTAATCTTGGTTGTATGTCCTTGCTTTTCATCGCTTTGACTATTTCTTGCCACTCTTTTCTAGCCTGCAAGTTTCTGTTGAGAAATCAGCTGACAGTCGTATGGGTGCTCCTTGTAGGTAACTAACTGCTTTTCTCTTACTGCTTTTAAGATTCTCTATTTGTCTTTAACCTTTGGCATTTTAATTATGATGTGTCTTGACGTGGACCTCTTTGGGTTCATCTTGTTTGGGACGCTCTGTGCTTCCTGGACTTGTTAGTCTATTTCTTTCACCACGTTAGGGAAGTTTTCTGTCATTACTTTTTCAAATATGTTTTCAATTTCTTGCTCCCTCTCTTTCTCCTCTGTTATCCCCATGATGGGAATATTGATATGCTTGATGCTGTCCCAGAGCTCCTTACACATCTTCTTTTTTTATTTTTTTATTCTTTTTTCCTTTTGCTCTTTTGATTGGGTGTTTTTTGCTTCCTCATATTCTAAATCACTGACTTGATTCTCAGCATCCTCTACGCTACTATTGATTCCCTGTAAGTTATTCATCATTTTAGTTAGTGTATCCTTCATTTCTGACTGGTCCTTTTTTATGTCATTGTTGTTCTCATTAATTTTCTTGAAGGTCTCACTAAGTTCCTTGAGATTCTCACTAAGTCCCTCAAAGTTCTCATTAAGTTCCGTGAGCATCCTTATAACCATTGTTTTGAACTCTGTATCTAGTAGTTTGCTTGCTTCCACTTCATTTAGTTCTTTTTCTGGAGATTTCTCCAGTTCTTTCATTTGTGACATGTTTCTTTGTCTCTGCATTTTGGCTGCTTTCCTGTGTTGTTTCTATGTATCAGGTAGATCTGCTATGTCTCCCAGACTTGATAGAGTTGCCTTGTGTAGCAGGTGGCCTGTAGGGCCCAGTGGCTCAGCCTCCCCAGTCATCTGAACTGGGCAATATAGGTGCTCCCCTGTGTGAGCTGTGTGCACTATCCTGTTGTAATTGAACCTTGATTGCTGTTGGCATCACTGGGAGGATTTGACCTCAAGCCAATTAGCTGTGAGGACCAGCTGAGGCTACAGCTGAAGAGCTGGTGTACTGGAGATACCCCTATGGAGCAGAATCTGCTTCAGTGGGGCTTTGGTGCTCAATGAGTCTACCCCTTGAGAGTGTCACTCGTGGAGGTGGTAGGGTTGTAATCTGGTGTGGTCAAAGCTGACCACAGGATGTACTGTCTCTGGGGCTCCTGGGAAGTGCAAATTCAGCCTCTGCCTGTGCCCTGCTCAGGGCCACCCAGCATAAACTACAAAGCAATCTGCAGATGGCTGGGCTTGGAGGTGCCCAGGAGTAGCCAACCTATGAACCAAGACAGGCTTCCACTAGTGCTGGGCCTTGGGCCATTTATTGAGAGGTATAGGGCACACTGAGGCCAGCTGCTGCTTGTTTGAGAGATTTTAGGAAAATTCAAAGCATAAAGCAAGAGAGGCCAGTTGTATGGAAAAGCCACTGGAAATGACTTGGATGGGCCTACAAGTAGGGTGGAGCATGGTCTCAGGGAATTACCAGGGCAGGGCAAAAAGTGTAAGCCAAGTTGATGGAGATTCAGATATGGAGACTGCCTGCCTGCCAGCTCTGTGGGGGAGAGCTCAGCAAAGGAACAATCGCCTCCACCAGCACTTCTGTCTGGAGAAAGCTGCCCCTCCAGCTCTTTCCCTGATTCTAGGCAAGTTAATTCCTCCCCAAATGTCCCAGGTTCCTTTCAAGCTGCTGCCTCAGTGCTGGAGCTCAGAGGGAGCGAGAAACTGCCTGGGGCCAGCAGCCTCCTTGTCACTGAGCCATAATCTCCACTGTTTTTTTATAGCCAGGAGTTTGGGGATTTTTCTTCCTGGTAGTGGAACCCTGGGCTGGGACCCCTAGAATCGTCAGGGAAACCTCCAAAGCCAAGATATCCGTCCAGATTTTAAGCCCCCACATACTTCTTTAATTCACTAATTGTGGAACTTCCATTCAGCTAGATTTCAGGTGGTCCTAAATGATGGTTGTTCTGTATTTTAGTTGTAATTTTGATGTTGTTGTGGGAGGTGGCAGGTACTGCATTTACCTACACTAATATCTCGATCAGAAGCCTCTCTGGCTGCTTTTAATATTTTCTTTTTGTTACTCGTCCTCAACAATTTCAATTTGATATACATTTGGTGTGTTTTTATTTCATGTTTCTTTTGCTTGGGATTTATTGACCTTCTTGGATCTGTGAGTTTATATTTTGCATCAAGTTTGAAAACATTTTCATCATTATTTCTTCAAATATTTATTCCATCTCTCCATCTATTTCCTCCCCTTTTGAGACTCATATGTTAGGCTGCACATATGTTAGGCTGCATGATGTTGTACAGTTAAATGATACTTTGTTGTTTTTTCCCTCTTTTTTTTCTGTTTCACTTTTAAATAATTTCTATTGCTATGTCTTCAAGTTTACAAATCTTTTCTTCAGCAGTGTCCAATCTGCTGTTCATTCCATTGAAAGTGTTGCTCATTTTAATCGTTTCCTTTTTCATCCCTAGAAATTTGATTGGGGTCTTTTTATTTCTTACATAACTCTTCTTATCATGCTTGCACCTTCCTCTACCTTTTTGAAGATATGGAACATAGTTTTAATAACTGAGTCAATATCCCTATCTAATTTAACTAATTCTATCATCTGTGTCATTTCTGGGACTGTTTCTATTGGATAATTTTTTTCTCATTAGAGGCTATAATTTTCTGCTTTTTTGAATACCTTCTAATTTTTTATTGGATGCCATTATACCGGAGCTTTTTGTACCTTTAAATAATTTTGGGCTTTGTTCTGGGATGCAGTTACATTACTTGGAAACAGTTTAATCCTTTCAAGGCTTACTTTTAAGCTTTGCGAGCAGGTCGAGAACAACCTTTAATTTGGGGTTTATTTGGCCCAACTACTGAGGTAATAACCTTCTGCTCCATATCCTATAGTTTAAGAGGTCTTCCTACTCTATCTGGTTGGAATACATTATTCCTGGCCCTGTGTGACTCCAAGTTTTATTCTGCTTATTCTTTCCTAGTGATTCTTTCTCCAGCATTGGTGATTTTCTCACATACATGTACTTGACAGTATTCAGCTTAAGACTTAAAAGGAACCCTTCTGAGCTCTGCTTTTGTGCATCTCTCCCCTTTGGTTTTCACCCACAAATTCATATGCCTTTGCCTCCCAGGATCTTTGAACTATCTTTCCCCTACTCAACGAAGTGGTTGAAGTCTAGGGATTTCTCCTCCCTATGCTACAGCTGCAACAGTTTCCTGCAGCCAGGGATAATCATAAAACTAACCCTGTTTGTTTCATTCTCTGAGAAATCACTGTCCTGCACTACCTGCTACCTGATATCTGAAAACTATTAATGCATACATTTTACCCAGTTTTTAAGTTACTTGAGGTGAGAGATTAACTCGGGTCCCTTTTATACCATTCTCATTGGTAACAGAAGTCATACCATATATTTTTTATTACCTAATATTTTCCTAGTTATATAAACAATATGAATTTATTTTTTATTTAAATTTTAAAAATCATTTCACAAGATTTTTTATTTAAATTTTAAAAATCATTTCCTACAAAAGTGGGAAAGAGAAAAAAGCCTAAAATGAGCAGTTGAGCAATGAGAAAAAATGATCATGATACTTTGGTATAATGTAGTACTAGCTTATAATTAAGCAATGTAAGTAACACCTCAAAGGCTTTTAGAAAACATGTCAGAAATTACTTTAATCACTTATTATATCTAGATTTTACAGCTTTAAGTATTAAACTGATTCTAGGAGTTTTTGAAAACCCACCCTTCCACTGCAATTTTCTTCATAAATAAAATTTGAGAAATTTACTTGAAATTATGGAAGACATGAGCATAAAACTTAATTTTCAAGTGGCCAGTTGTTACTCTAGTGAAGCCAAAAGCAAGTACAATCATTTTCTACCACAAGTTACAGAATGACAGAGCAGAGAGGCAACTCAGAAGAAATTATTTTGAGACAACGCTCTAAGCCAGGGCTTTTAAAAGAAAACGTTCAAAGTGAAATAATATGTATTTCCCCTCATATTTAAAAAAATCACCTCAGATAAATTATCTCACATTTCTCAAAGAAAAAACAAATTACCTTTGGTGTGGAAAGTTTCAAACAGTTTTCAGAAAGGGTGGTGAAACTGAAAAGGGGTTGTAATACAGAAACCTCTCCAGTAGGGCTTCTTGGACCCTGGCCACCTAAAAGCTGTATCGTCAGCATTCCTGTGAAAGGGATAAAATGAGCCCAGAAGGCTACCTCTGACACAATGGAAGGCACAGCAGAATGTTACTATGTAAGGTGCCAATGGGCTGGGGATATGGTTATTATCCTCTACGAATTGCCCAAGAACAAATCACCATCTGCTCCTTTCTGAGGCTCCCAGTGATCTCCACATCTTAGTGTCATTTCCTCCTGTTGGAGATTACAACTGGATATAGTGATGACTTGTTTCTAATGAATCAAATATGGCAAAAGTGAGGGAATATCATATCTGAGATTTAGATTACAAAAGACTGTGACTTCCTTCTTTCTTTCTCTCTCTTTATCATTCTGATGAGGGGACTGCCATGTTGTGAACTGCCCAATAGGTAGGTCTAGAGAAGCCTCCAGACAACAGCCAGTGAGGAACTGGGACCCTCAGTGCAACACCCTGAAAGGAATTAAATCCTACTAGCATCCTCCTGAGTTGAGATAGAAGCAGATCCACCTCCAGTTAAGCATTAAAAAGACTGTAACAACAGCCAACACTTTGATTGCAGCCTTGTGAGAGACCCAGAGTTAGAAGACCCAACTAATCCATGCCCAGCTTCCTTTCTCCTAGACTCTCTGAGATAAATGTTTATTGCTTTAAGCCAGTAAGGTAATTGTTATACAGCAATAGATAACTAATACAGGTTCCATTTGATAAATATTAACTTACCCCAATTCATATTTCACTCAATTAAAGAAGTTAGTGTGCATCTGAGAATATTTATTCTTTACCCAGTCAAGGTAGTTATTGCCCAGAAAAAAAGCTTAGAAACTTGCCACGTGATTGTGCCATGATTTCACTTTTTAATTTAGAAATTGATCTTAAAGAATTATAGTTTCCATTGTATTTATCACTATGAACTTCCCCCTTAGCATTGCTTTTGCTGCATCCCATACATTTTGAGTAAAGAAAAGAGGAAAAAATTTTCAAACTTTGACTTTGCAAACTCTACATTGTCCAGAAAGTTCTTCAAAAATACAATTCCTCCCTGATGACATTAGTTTCATCTGAAGGTAGCTATGATGGCAAGAACCATGTTCACCAAGGGATCTTTACCTTACGCGGGGGTTTAGAAGATTTGCAATGAAATCCTCCAACAAATTCAAAATGTGATGAGAGTGGGTGAGGAAATTCAAGAACACAGTAGGTTCAAATGGGCCACATTTCAGCCTTCCCCTTTAACTCACATAATGCAGTGGGTCTCCCTGAAGGGGGGGAAAACAAGCAAATGCTGGAGAGTATTGTAATGTGAATATACCATGTAATTTTCTGAAAGGAGCTTGGAATAATGCAGCCAAAGATGTTTAAAAGTGTCTTGGTTTGAAAATACAAGTACAAATATATATGTTTTATACATATTTTGCTCATATATAATAAAAAGTGCAATAGGCTTAAAAAAAAAAAAGGATTATAGTTTCCAATCATACTTTTCCATTAAAAAACCATGAGATTCTATTTTTACAAGCCACAGGTACCTAATTAGTTCTCTACTATTCTGAAAAGTAATATACACCTACTTCTGGAGGAACTATGGTTAATTCTGGAAATGAGTATTCTGTAGTAGAAATTACCACAGCTGTGGATTTGAATAGACCTATCTATCTATTTAATTAAACAGCCACCACTTTGTGAAAGCTCAACTGGAGAACAGACAACCAAACTGACAATGCTCATAGTTCATTTATGAAATCGTTCTCAAGCTAGTGGGTACACAGAGGTTTCTTTAATTATTATTCTTTAAAATCTATATGTTTTATATACTTTTTGGTAGGTATAATATATTTCACAATAAAATTGAGGTTAAAAAATTAAACAATCTTTCTGCCTTATTCTGATATCTAAGACTGGTTAAAATTTAAGTTTTAAAGCTTACATATGGTAGTCATCTAAAAAAAAAAGTGCTTTCTAAGCTTCTATTAAGTTAACCTACTTTAACTAAGTCTCCTAAAATTGTGCCAGTTGCCTATTTACTGAATCAGTCACCCAGGTCCTTCAGGTTTAATTAAACCTTTAGTTTTGGAATCATAAAGGATGAAAAAACAAAAGTTAAAGAGAAGCCCACAAAATCAGAAAAAGAGAAATTGCTCCTGTAATTACCTCTTTTTTTTATCCTCTATATAGGCCTCTGCCCTTTCTCAAATGTTCAGTCAGAACCCCAAGGACCATCTTTGACAATGGTATTATGAACCCCACTCTGCCTTTATTGCTTATTCTGAGTTTTAACTATTATTATTAATATCTAATTACATCATTCATTGGACCAGTAGTGCATGCTACCACTTTAAAGTTTGGAATTAGATTAAACTTGCAAGTCTGTTGACAAATGTGGTCTGTTTTAGAACTGGATGCTTTTAGAACTTTTGTTTATAGTGTTTTTATAAATTCACTGCTGTTTTTTACTCTTATATATATACATTTGCATTGTTTTTAGAAAGAGAGGGAGGGAAAGGGAGAGAGAGATAGAAACATTGATGAGAGAGAAACATCAATCAGCTGCCTCCTGCACGCCCCCTATTGGGGACTGAGCCTGCAACCCAGGCATGTGCCCTGACCATGAATCCAACTGGTGACCTCTTGGTGCATGGGATGATGCTCAACCACTGAGCAACACCAGCCAGGCTATTTTTTACTCTTTTAAAATGACATCTCTATTTTTTTTTCTTCAGGAAATATTTCTAGACTTTTTAGTACCTATTTGGAGCTGTACAGGATAGGAATACCACAATGAACAAGATGAACAAGCTCATAGTCCTTATGGAGTGTAGATTCTCCCTGGGGGAAGGGAGCAGATGGAGAGTACTAGACAAGTAAAATAAGTTACCAACCAAAATTTTGAAATAATTTTTAATAACATATGACCTATTGTTATTCAAGGATTATTATATATACTATAGATACTTATATATATTGCTATATATCTCTTAATACATTGCTATATAATAAAGTGACAATATATTCATTTTCCTTTTCTAAGTATATAATAAAGTGACAATATATTCATTTTCCTTTTCTAAGTATGTCTTAACAATTTAAAATACACACCTACGACATCTATACATTATATAATCAACATCTTAAGTAACAGTTTTCAAATATCTCAAAGATGGGTTGTGACACACTAAAAATTGATATATACATTTACTGACATACTCATTAAAATGGGATGGAGCCCGGCCAGGCGTAGCTCAGCGGTTGAGCGTCCACCTAGGATCCTGGCGATAGTGGTTCGATTCCCGGTCAGGGCACATGCCCGGGTTGCGAGCAGCAGCCGATCAATGACTCTCTCATCATTGATGTCTCTATCTCTCTCTCTTCCTCTCCCTTCCTCTCTCTGAAATCAATAAAGATATATTTTTTTAAAAATAATAGGATAGAATTAACCTGCATCATGCATATGTTCAAAGTTAATGCCACTTGGTTTTCTTTTTGTTTTAATAAAAAAGTACAAATAGTTTACAATTAAATACAAAAAGAAATTATCTTTAGAGGAGACCCGATCTTTCAGTCCACTTATGTTTAATGAAAATGATGAAATCTGTTATTACCTTTTTTAAAAATATATATCTTTATTGATTTCAGAGAGAGGAAGGGAGAGGGAGAGAGAGAGATAGAAACATCAATGATGAGAGAGTCATTGATGAGCTGCCTCCTGCATGCCCCCAACTGGGGATCGAGCCCACAACCCAGGCATGTGCCCTGACCAGGAATCGAATCGCGATCTCCTGGGTCCTAGGTCAATGCTTGACTGCTGAACCACGGCCAGCCGGGCTGTTATCACCTTTGAAGGGAAGAAGATTCAGGTAAGAAAGACCTATAGTGCCCTGGTTGTGTAGCTCAGTTGGTTAGAGCGTCGTCCTCATACATCAAGATTATCGGTTCGATCCCTGGTCAGGGCACATACAAGGAACAATGAATGAATGCATAAATAAGTCGGACAACAAATCCCTCTCTCTCTGCCAATTTGGTGTTTCAATGGGAACACCCATTCTCTCTTAATCAACCAATAATAAATAAATTGGAAAAAAAGATCTATACTGTCCACCTGTAGCAGACTGCTTAATATTGTGTGGAAGGCATTTAACAGAAGCACATTGGAGATGAAAAGAACCGCCCAAAGCTTTTCTCCTCTTTGATCTACATATGTGTCTCACATGACAAGATATGACACCACCTTAAACACAAACTTACCCTTTCCCATTCATACACCAAACTGGCAGGGTAGAATGGGTAGAGCACTGTGTCTCTTCCTTGGTATGGCCTGCTAGGGAGGAAACGCTCTGTTATGTAATATTCTGCATCTTCAAAACACATCAAGCCCTCAGGTAAGAGACATTGTCACCCCTAGAAAACTTTTACCCATCAGAATATGAGATCCTCATATGTTGCTGATAGGAGTGTCATAAAAGCCTTAAAATGTTTAAATACCTTGACTAAGCAGTTCGATTTCTAGGAATTTAAGAAAATAATCTAATGTTTACAAAAACAGTTTATGTATAATAGTTCCCTACAGTGTTGTTCATAGTGGTTAAAAACTGGTAACAAATTAAATGTCTAATAGCAGGAATTAAGTACAGAACATCCGTATTCTGGAATTGACAATCCACTATAGAAGAATATTGCAGGATGTGAATAAATACTCACGATATATTGTTAGGTTAAAAATGATGTTACACAAATGGACAAACAAACTTGTAGACACAGACAACTGTACAGCAGGGGAAATGAGTGGGGGGAGGATGTGAGTAGGAAGTGATTCGGGGGAGGAAAAGAGGGAAAAGGAGTCAAATATATGATGATGAAAGGAGAGTGGACTTTGGGTGGTGAGCACACTATGATGTACTATAGAACTGTACACCTGAAACATATGTTACTAACCAATCGTACCCCAATAAATTTAATTAAATTAAAAATGATGTTACAGAGTATTACATCGAATAAGATTCCATTATATGTGTGTGTTTGTGTGTGAATGTGTCTATATATGTTTAAATGTATATATAAATGAAAATGTCATGAAAGAAAAGAACAGTAACTTTAAAAAAAACACCAAAATTCTATCTCGTTAAAATCCTGCCATTCTCATTTAGAATTACTCTCCTGTCATTACTTTCTGAGTGTCTATTTATTGTCTGTACCTCTGTAATATCAATTGTCAATAACAGTTTCACAGTTAAACTTTCAATTTATCTCAGTGTAGCTCTATTTAACAAATGTTTGCTAAACTAAATTGAATACTTTATCCTTCTTGTCACCTCTGTGGCAGAGTTGCAAGATGGAACTGTAAGTAATGGGAACTTGGGGGGTTATAAATAAATATTATAGCAAATATTAATAGCAAAGCCACAGGCCTGATACATTTCTTTACAAAACAATATTATAAAGCCCTAGCCAGTTTGGCTCGGTGGTTAGAGCGTCGGCCGGCATACTGAAGGGTCTTGGGTTCAGTTTTGGCCAAGAGCATGTACCTTGGTTGCAGGCTGGATCCCCTGGCCTGGTCGGGGCACGTGCAGGAGGCAACCAATCAATGTGTGTCTCTCACATCGATGTTTCTCTCTTTCTTCTTCTCTCTCTCTGAAAAAAGCAATGAAATATCCTCGGCTGAGGTTTTAAAAAGCAACAACAATATTATGAAGATGCAATGCTGCAGACCAGGAAGAAATAGAAAATGTTCCCAGAAAGAAGTGGAGACATTGGGAAGACAACTGAACATGAAAGTATTGGGGCCATACTCTACAAGAAATATACCTGACGTGAGGGCCAAAAAATCCTTTCCTATTCAATTTACCTCCCCAGAGAAAATCTTAAGGGACTAGGAAGTCTTTGTTTCTTGTTTGCTCCTTCATTCCCTTTTTAGCTTTCTTTTAGTTAGTTACATTTTGGCATCTGTATAGTGAGAAACGTTTTTTCTTTCCCCCTAACACAAAGGTTTTCAAAGGCTTTCCAGCATGAGTGGGGACGTGCTCTGGGAGAGAGTAGTTCCAGGAAATCAAGACCACAGAAAACAGCATGTGCACCTGAGGCGGTGAGAGAGCGGGGATCCCTACTCCTGGGAAATCAATATTAAAATGCCCATGGGCAGAAGGAATTACTAAAAAATAATAATAATAATAGGACACTGTGCTGGCTTAGGGGAGAGTTACATGTGCCCCTCAAGCAGGGCTGTGACTCTCCATAGCCTCAGCAGAGAGAGTTGGGGCACCACCAACAGTGGCAGACAACTTTCATCAAAAAGTAGACAGCTACAATACAGATGATGTATTATAGAATTGTACACCTGAAGCCTATATAATTTTATTAACCAATGTCACCTTAATAAATTAAATTTTTTAAAAAAATTTTTTAAGTAGACAGCTACAACGTAGAGCATCCAAAGAACTGGCAGTGATAAGAGCAGCCACTTCCATCAATGGAACATAAAACTGAAAGCTGCAAATTACATTTTTTCTATTCTGTGCTTTGTTTTCCAGCAAGTCACATGTTTATCAGACTTCTCTTTGTTTAAAAACTGGGTAGTACTTCTCTCCCACCTCAGAGGTACCTCCCAAAATACAGTCAACAATATGTTGTGCTTTGGCTGCTTTTGTTTTTTAAGAATAATCACAAATCAGCATTTTTAATCCACCACATAGGACCAGATTGAGAGAGAAAGACTAATGTGTTCCAGTTGCCTTGTTCCCCTTTATGACCAAGCAGGAAGTTTCAGAGCAAACCTCCACCTCTCAGGAAGTTTACGTCAAACTGAGTATTGACATCCTGTTTAATACAGTCTGAACTTTTTTCAATTCTAGATACTCACTATTTGAACTAAATAGTTTGAGTAATCTGCCCTGAAATTGTTTCCTTTGACTCTCAAAAAGCTATGTATATCTGTTCTAAGTGACAAATGGAATATCTCTATGACTAATAATGATAAAAGTTGAACTTTTTGTATTGAAGTGTCTATAACTCTACTTATAGCCCTATTTCCTATCCTTTATTCATGTTACTTCTCAAGTAGGTACCTGTTGACAACATTCTGATTCATTAGTTATGCAGCTAATACACTAAAAACAAGCAAATAAAACCCTCAATGGAACATACTGGCGCTTCTCTCCAGGACATACCATGTCATACTGAAGAGAGGGAAGTGACAGGGTGGTGGTTCTTGATCTTCTAGAAACTGGCTGTATGACTTTGGCTAAGTCCCTAACCTCTCTGGCTTTAGTTACCTCACATGAAAATGAGAGGGTTGGGTTAAATGGTCTTTAGTATATCCTGTGCAATTGTACAATGAGGAAGTGGAAATCTTTATCTCAGATACTGTTGTAAAGTCATACTTCTTAATTTACTAAAAAAAAAACCACACAAAAAAAAAAACCCCCACATATTCTAAGTGTAAGCCTCAGGGTGAATATAGTTGTATCTTCCTAGATGTATTGGTTAGGATTCTTTATGGATGTACTTAATAGAAATACAAATGGATTTTGTTTAAATAAGATGAGTTTATCATAAAGGTAAAGAATCATCTCATAGAACCCAAGGAGAGAAATTCAGCTGCACATAAAACAGGAGGGTGGCCCGGCCAGGCATGGCTCTGCAGTTGAGCGTCGACCTAGGATCCAGGCGATCGGGGTTCAATTCCCGGTCAGGGCACATGCCCAGGTTGAGGGCTGCAGCTGATCAATGGCTTTCTCATCGTTGATGTTTCTATCTCTCTCTCTCCCTCTGCTTTCCTCTCTCTGAAGTCAATAAAGATATATTTTTAAAAAGCTAAAAAAAACAGGAGGGTGAATGTCCAAAGGACTCTTCCTCTCCTGTCTCTCCCTGATTTTGTACATCTGCTTCATTCCACCCTCTCTCTATAGACTAGGTTCTTCTGCTTTCCCCAACCACAGAATCTAAAACAGGACACCTGGAAGCTCTTGAATTTACACGGTATAGTCCAGACACATGAAGAGACATGGCTCTCTCTCAGTCCAAATGTCATATTCCAAGAAAAGGCTCTAATAGGCCCACTGTAGGACTGATGCAACCCCCGGAGTATTCTATAGTCATCTAGGTTGACAGTTGGGACCATTTAGATTGAACGTAACTTTCACCACAATCCTGAGGAAGGGAAAGAGAGAAATTTTTAGAAAGGGGATCTAAGTAGAAAAATCCAATAGTTGTTCTCATACTAAAATACCACTACACAAGAGTATTTTTTATTTTGAAATAATTATAGATTCACAGGAAGCTAATACAGAGACGTTCCACCCAGTTCCCCCCAATGGTAGCATCTTATGTAACTGAAGTACAATACCCAAACCAGGAAACTGACTGGTACAGTCATAAACGGTATTCAGATTTCATCACTTTTACATGCACTCATTTGTATGTGTGTATAAAAATCCATGCAGTTTTGTCATATCCTTATAGATTTATATAACCAGCATCATTCCATCACCACAGCACTATTCCATCACCACAAAGATCCTGTGCATAAATGTACAGCTCAATAAATTTTCATGAAGTAAAAGTAGCCATGCAATTCAGTCCAAGATTCAAAATCACCACCACTTCAGGAGATCTCCTAACCCTCCTGTCAGCTATTCTTCCGTAAGAGTGCATGACATATCAAGTACTCTTTTGTATCTGGCTTCTCCTATTCAACATTGTGTCAGTCATCTATGTTGTTTTATATAATTATAGTTCACTCATTCTTCTGTGAGCCTAAATTTTTTTACAATTTTATTAAGGTTATAGGGCAGAATAGATTGTACATTTTATTTTATTTTATTTTTTAAATATATCTTTATTGATTTCAGAGAGAGGAAAGGAGGGGGAGAGAGAGAGATAGAAACATCAGTGATGAGAGAGTCATTGATCGGCTGCAGCCCACAACCCGGGCATGTGCCCTGACCGGGAATCGAACCCCGATCGCCTGGATCCTAGGTCAACGCTCAACCGCTGAGCCACGCCCAGCCGGGCTGTACATTTTAAAAGTATACAATTTGATGAATTTTGACATATATATACACCTGTTGCAATACCACAATCAAGATAATAAACATAGCTATTTCCTCAAAATATTCCAGGAATTTTCAAATGGGACTTGAAAAGGTGAACATCTTAGGGTTACATTGGCTTCCAGATCTTTCACAGAAGGTTTGAAGAGGTAATTTTTACTTTTCTCTGTTAGGAGTACTTTAATGAGAAAGGTTCATATTTCATATGTGCTATCAAAAAACAAATCTAGCTTTACAAAACCATAAATCTAAATAATTATTCTAAACTGCCTTCAATAGTGGCTCCTTGAAGTACTTTTATCTCTGACTGCCAGAGATAAATGAGAAATCCTGACATGAAAGCAAAAATGAAATCTACACACACAAGTATACATGCAGGCACTCACGCATATATGTGTCAAAGGACAAACTGTACCAAACTTCTGGATGAACTAAAAGGTATAAATCCGAAACTGTAAGTATAATAATGGTGTTTAGAACGCTATAGAACAACAAGTATTTGTTAATTTTATATACATATGATATTTACATAGCACTAATCTTTTTTTAACGTGCACAACATTTATGTAGCTGTTATAATGCTTTTTTCACATTCTTTCATTCACATATACTCAAAACTTCTCATTAAATTTATTTAACTGACTTAGCCATTTGGTAGAGGGGATATAAAGAACTCTAACTAATGTTTAAGAGCAAGTCAAATGGGTAAAACTGAAATATAGGTCATCATTTCTCTTCATTTCATCACTTAGGTCATAAAGAACTATCTCTTCAGCATCAGACTGCTTTTGCTTTCCAGAGACAATAAATACCACACATCCATTTAAAAAAAAAAAAAAAAAAAAGAGATATACTAAATGAAGTAAGTGAAAATCTTTATATACCCTATTTCACTGTTCTCTACATATAGGTGATCTGAAAAGTTATATTTTCATACACAAACATTTACTGAAGTCCTCCTGGTAGGTTGGTAGTCAGGGAGAATGCTATATGAGGGTGTAAAATGTTGAATTCCTTGTGGACAAGATGAAAAACTGATAATCAGTTAGTCCTTGCCTGAATTACTTTGGCCCAAGAAAGCACATAAATGTTCTCCTGGACGAGCCCTTCAGTTATGCTGGGCTCTGTGGTAGGCTCTATTGCACTTAACATTTCTTATTAATAATTTGAATAGAAATTCACATGTAAGTAAATTTGTAGATCACATGTAGTTAAGGATTACTAAGTTGTTCATTACACTAAAGAGCTGTTTGGGAAACCTACTTATAAAAGCCAGAATTTCAGTTAAAAATCAATTGGGCAAGTATAGTTCAGGTAAACATATTCTTCAGCAGTATTTGGAAAGAAGAATTTTAGTAGACTATAATCTTGGGCTTTATTCATTGAAACACAGTGTTTAGAACCAGGGGCACAGGTCCTATCTATTCTTGCTTGATCAGACCACACCACATTTTCAAAGAAACATTAATAAACCAAAGGTATCCATAGAAAGCCAACCACAGAGATTTGGAACTATGTCCTATTAAGCTGCTGAATAAATGGTTTTATCTGGGGCACGGGGGTCAATAGATCTTCAACTATCTACAGGAGAGTTATGTGGCAGATATTAAACTTAATATTTGTGACTTCAGAGGACAAAGCCAGGATCAATGTATAGAAACTACATGTAAATAAAGTTTAGCTCAACATAACAACTTTCTAGCCATTAGGATTGTGGGCTGCTTTGGGGGTGTGGAGGCAAATGGGCCTCCCAAAGATGTCCATGCATTAATCCCTAAAAACCATGAATATGTTGCCATATATGGCAAAAGGGACTTTGTAGATGTGATTAATTTAAGAATCTTAATTTAGAGATATTCTCCTGGATCATCCAGATGAGCCCAATGTAACCACAATGGTCTTTAAAAGAAGAAAGAGGTAGGCAGAATAACCAGAGAGAAAGATGTGATGATGGAAGCAGAGGGCCAGAATCAAAGGGAGATGTGAAGATGCTATGTTGCTGGCTTTGAAGATGGAGGAAGGGGCCATAAGCCATGGAATGCAGCCACTAGACACGGGGAAAGGCAAGGGAACGGATTCTATCCTGAGCCTCTGGAGGGAATTCAGCCCTGCCAACGCCTTGATTTTGGCCCAGTGAATAATAGAACTGTAAGATTTTTGGACATCTGACCCACAGAACTGTAAGATTTTATGTCTGTGTTGTGTAAACCACTAAATTTGTGGTAATTTGCTACAAGAGGAATGACAAGAGGAAACTAATGCTGGGGATAGTGAGTTTCCATCATCACAGATATAGTAGTAGAGCTAGATGATTTTGTTCCAGGGAGCTGAGATTTGTGGAAAGGATTGGACTGGAACAATCTATAAAGTCTTTTCCACCTAGACTGAGCCCTCTGTTTTCATTTTTTAATATTTTTTCCTTGGAAATCTTAAATATTTTCTATAATTTCAACTATAACCTCTTTATGAATAATAACCAAATTCATATCTCTAACCCTAATTTTTATTCCCACATATCTCATTAGCTGACACTTTCATTTGGACATCCTGAAACCTCTTTAAATCTAGAAAAGATTCAGGGATTGAGAATTTAGAATGCAGAGAGATAAATGTGGTCCTTCCTTGAAGGAGGAAAAATAAAACTAACTTTTCTTCTATAAATGAACAGGTCCAAAATTGAGTAAAACCAGCCATGAAGAATTCTGGTGACAAAACTTCAAATGTTTTTATGCAGCAAACTACGTAGAAGCTTTTTAACTTCAAAGAGGATAGATTTAAAGTTTTCCCAAATATTATGTTCTTAACAAGAAAAATTAGACTAATATCTGGACCTAATGTGCATATCCCCAGCCATCTCTCTCAACACTAGATTGAGCCCACTGAAATGATGGATGATATGCCCAGCCAGCGTGGTTCAGTGGTTGAGTGTCGACCCATGAACCAGGAGATCAGGGTTCAATTCCCAGTCAGGGCACATGCCCAGGTTGTGGGCTCGATCCCCAGTAGGGGGTGTGCAGGAGGTAGCTGATCAATGAGTCTCTCTCATCACTGATGTTTCTATCTCTCCCTCTCCCTTTCTCTCTCTGAAATCAATAAAAATGTATTTTTAAAAAAGAAAAGAAAAAGAAATGATAATAAGCATGAGTTAAAACTGCAGGGAGCCATGTACTATAGTTGTTTAGAGTGCAGGCTCCGGAGTCAGGCTGCCTGGATTAGAGTCACAGCTCTGCAGTTTATTGAATGAGTAACTCTGGACAAGCTGGTTAATCTCCTTTGCCTAAGTTTCTTCTATAAAACGCAGATACATAGATTACCTACTTCATTGGGCTGTTGTAAAAATTAAAAGAGATAATACAAATAAAGTGCTTAGAATGGTGATGGCATATAACAAGTGCTCAATAAATACCAGATTAAAAAAAAAACAAACATAACTATGGAAAGCTCTTGACCATCAGCCAAAAAGAAAATTCTAGTTTCCAGATGGCATTTGTTTGCATACAAGATTTAATGCAAGGATATAGTGGGTTTCTCCCCCCCCTCCCCCCTCATGACAGCCTGACTTATCTTGGTCCCCAATTTCTGCCCTGATAAGGCATCTATTTTGATCTCCTAAATCCTGGCTCCTTTTAGTCCTGACTTGATGTCAACAACCTCCCTGACCTCCCAGTGACAAATTCTGAGCATACCACAACTCCTTTCTGGTACCTCCTACCTGCTCTACATTGGCAACTTGACTCACCTGTTCTTCAAGGCTTCCAGGAATGCACCACTCCAGTAACCCTCAACTGCCTTCACCTTTCACCCATTCTAGTAGGTGCAACATTCCAGCTCTGCCTTAGCTCCGAAAACACCTTTGGTGGTTTGGGCAAGTTATTATTAAAAAGAGTTGAAATTGAACAAGGGAGGGGTTTTGTACATAAGTGTTTGTGCTTCTCTAAGTCTTATTGAATATGACGTCCAACATATGTCATTAGTAATTAGATAGGTCACACTTTAAGACTATTATTTTTTAAGAACAACTTTGTTTGAAATATTAGTTTTATTTTGTAAGTGAGGAAATAAGGATTTAGAGATGGTAATTGTTAAAGTTCACCTAGTTACTAAGAGGCATACAGAACTGAATTCAGAACTTTTGACTCTTAGCCCTGTGATCTTTTGTGTGTGTGTGTGTGTGTGTGTGTGTTTTAACCCTCACCCGAGGATATTTTTTCCATTGCTTTTTAGAGAGAGTGGGAGGGGGAGAGAGAGAGAAACATCGATGTGAGAGAGATACATCGATTGGTTGCCTCCCACACATGCCCCAACCAGGGCCAGAGATCAAGGCTGCAACCGAGATATGAGCCCTTGGCCAGAATTGCACCAGGAACCCTTCAGTCCTCGGGCAGATGCTCTAACCACTGAGCAAAACCAGCTAGGGCAGCCCTGTGATCTTTTGAAGGCAAAAAGAGTTTTATGAAAAGATTATTTATAATGTTTTCAAGATTTTCTCCTTGTCTTTTACTTTCAGCATTTTTCCTGTGAAATATCTGTTAGTGGGTCCCTTTATATTTATCCTGTGTGGAATTTGTTGAGCTTCCTAGATGTGTAGGTTATAATTTTTCACTAAATCTGGGGATTTTTCAACCATAATTTTTTCAAGGTCCCCCCCCCATCCTTTCCCTCTTGTGGTCCCATTACATGTATGTTAATGTTCTTAATGATTACTCACTTTTTCTGAGGCTTTCTTCTCTTCTGTGGCTTGCATAATCTCTATTAATCGTTTTTATTTTTTGTTTGTTAATTAGAGAGAGAGAGAGCAAGAGAGAGAGAAACATCAACTTGTTGTTCCACTTATTTATGCACTCTTTGGTTGATTCTTGTATGTGCCCTGTCCAGGAATCCAATCCGCAACCTTGGAATATGGGGACGATACTCTAATCAACTGAGCTATCCAGCCAGGGCTCTATTAATCATTTTTGAAGTTCACTTGTTCTTTTTTCAACCAGTTAAAATTAACTATTAACCTCTCTAGTGAATTTTTATTTCAGTTATTATAAATTTCAACTCCATAATTTCTGTTTTTTCTAAATAATTCTTCTTTATTGATATCCTCTATTTGATATAACATCATCAGCATACCTTCCTTTATTTCTAATCATGGTTTCCTATAGTTCTGAGAACATATTTATAATGATTACTTTCACGTCTTTTTCTGATAAACCTGACACATCTGGTCTCTCTCACAGGCAGTTTCTATTTGTTAGTGGCTGACTAAATTACTTTGGTGAAATCTATCCCAGCCCCCTCCCCCCTGCCCCATCAAACACAATGTTCAGCCTCTGATGTTCCTCAGGGATGGGTATGTCAACAGTCACCCTAGAAAGAAAGTGGCATTGGAAGGAATCTCTAAGACTATTATTTTTAATAAATAGACATAATAGAAAAAAATTGGCTAGGTTATGGACTAATCTATAGTCTCTTATCTAAGTCAGAGAGAACAGACAGTGAGCCCATGCAACCATAAACCAGCACCACTATCCATTTGGTGGAATCTGAATAATAAATACAATGGCTCACGGAAAATAATATGCTTTCATAAGGCTAGCCTTACAAAAATTAAATCTACAGCATGATGACAAATAGCCATTTTAAAGTGGTGTCCAGTGACCAATGCAATGTTGTAGAGAAAAGGAAAAGTGTCAATGTTGATTACAGAGATAAAAAATAGAAATAAATGGTTTGGGGGATAAGTGGCCATAGAAGAAATGATCTTTTGTACAATAGTGTACAAAACACAATTTGTTTAGAAATTAACATTTATATAGCATGTTACAATATACTTTTTATACTCTCTACCTCAGTTATTCCTTGTAACAGTATTATAACATTGATGCTACTATCATTCCTATTTTAAAGGTAAGGAAATTAAGGGTGGGAAGGTTAGGTAATTTGCCCAGGTTTGCCATTTAGAAAGAGGCAGAACCAGGACCTAATTACACTTTCCTTGATTCTACGTCCTGAACTTTTCCCATATCACACAGCCTCACTACTCCATGGGCTTCATTTAAATGCATTGCAGATCTCAACTATCTAAATAGACTTTTAGAATCTCCATTCTTAGGAATCTTCAAGAAGAGACTACACAGTTTTAACCAGTCTGTAAGCAAACTTTTAGCTATTATTTTCTTGAAGTTCTTTTCTGGTTGTTGTTTTTTCCAATTACTATCAGCTTAAATCTCAATAACCTTTATGACTTATATCTACCCCACATGCACATATAAACTGAGGTAGCCTGAGCATTTGCTTTGAAAAGGTATCATTCAATCAAAGACAGTATAATGTGGGTGACCAGATAGTTAATTGTCTCACTAGGTCATCACCATCTGACCAGGCAGCGATTCATAACCTCACAAGAGGTTGGTTTTGTAAACATTTTCAGGTGCATCCCTTCTGCTGCACCCCACCCCTTTCCCCATCCTCTACCCCCCAACCCTCCATGACCCAGCCTCCATTGCGTATCCCACACGACTTGCTCCTTTCTGAAGTTCTGCTAGTGGGAAAGGTGGAGTTAGGCCTCTCTCTTGCCCAAAGTGTTTTGTTTGGCTTTTGACTAGAGCCACTCAAAATGTTTTTCTGCAGAAACCCTGTCCTGAAACATGCACAGCATCCTGAAGCGACCTGTAGATTGCTTCAGGCCCACAGCCACCCTCTAACCCAGGCCCCATTGTGGCAAATTGCCATTGGGTTGATCGGGGTGGAGCAGCAGCTGCCGGGAGCATGGCCAGGACCCTGAAGTCCTCACAACCCCAGGCTCAGGAGGAGCAGCCGGCCCCGGGCAGGGCAGGGAGGATGGCAAGGCTGGCGGAGGAGCGATGAGGAAAGGGGAGAACGCAAGGAGGACAGCCAGGGTGACTGGAGGAAGGGTGAGCTACCCTGCCTGGGTGGTGCAGGTCCTAAGGTTTACGTTGGGCACAGCACAGAAATGATCTGCTGTAAATTACCAAGAAATGCCTTTACTCTACATTGTAGAGTCTACAGGACCATTAGAGGACACTTGTAGACTCAGTTTCTAATTGTAAAAGTCCTTAATGTTATAATTCGGGGCAGGAGTCTTGACACCAGTTGTTCCCAAATCCATTGCCGGAGCACAACACTCATCTCTAGAGTGGGCTCCTTTTCCTAACAGCATTTTTGTTGTTGTTGTTTTGTGTTTGTTGTCTTTTCTTTTTCTTTATCTTTTTTCTTTCTTAAATTCAGCCCCAGTCCAGTTCTCTTTTCCACGAACTTGATGTATTTCTTCACAGGCTCCTATGACATTATGGTGCAGAATATACTTAGCTATGAAATACAATCAATAAAAAATATCTTATTGAATTAAATCTACCCATAGTGCCAGGACAGTGTGGCTCAGCAGTTGAACATCGACCTATGATCCAGGGGATCGAGGAATAAGTAAATAAATAAATAAATAAATAAATAAATAAATAAATAAATAAATAAATAAATCTACCCATAGTGTTTTTAATGGCCCACAGTGTAGTCATCTCATTAACAATATTGTAATATCTAACAGTTTTTTAAATAAAATATAGTATGTAGCTAGCTATTATGATCCTAAGTTTATAAATAAGAAAAATAAATATAACCAAAAGGCATAGGAATATTGACATGCTATCCACATGCAAAAGAATGAAATTGGGCCTTTAATTTACACCATAAACAGAAATTAACTCAAAATGGATCAAACCCCTAAATGTAAGAGCTAAAACTATAAACCGCTCAGAAAAAAACATAAGGGAAAATTTTTATGACATTGGATTTGACAACGTTGTCTCGAATATGACACCAAAAGTACAAGTAACAAACAAAAAAATAGGTAAATTGGACTTTATCAAAATTACAACCTTTTGTACATCAAAGGACACTATCAAGAGAGTGAAAAGATAACCTACAGAAAGAAAATATTTGCAAATCATGTATCCGATAATGGAATGAAATCCAGAATATATAAAGAACTATAACTCAATAACAAAACAAAAAAATCAACCCACAATCCAATTTAAAAATGGGCAAGGGAATTGAATAGACATTTCTCCAAAGAATATATACAAATGGCCAATAAGCACATGAAGAAATGCCCAACATCACTAGTCATTAAGGAAATGCAAACCAATGAAATACTACTTTGTACCCATTAGTATGGCTATCATGAAATGAGAGGAAAGAAAGAAGGGGGGGGGGAGGGAGGAAGAAACAGTGAGGAAGGAAGGGGGAAAGGGGGAAGGAGGGAGGGAGGGAGGGAGGGAGGCCTTTAACAAGTGGAAGATTTGGACATAAAATCCAGATTTCTTGTGTTTTTTGAAAACTTGAAAATTTGGCAATTCTGAGCCCCCTTTCCTGCCTGACGTTAATTAATTAAGAACTGGGTTAATTACAACAGTATCACAATGAAATATTATTCAGCCTTAAAAGGGAATGAAATTCTTCACATCAAAGAATGTATGAAACTCAAAAGCAGAAAGAATGGTCTACTTTTCTAAGGCTATTTGCACCTATTTACTATGGAAAGAGAAACATGGGACTGTTCTGGGCAGATGAAGAATCATGACGAGAAAGCTGAGTGTGCTGGAGTGCTTGTGAAATTATTAGCATCAAAGATACCTGGTATTGCCCTAGCCTGTTTGAGGTATTGCCCTAGTGGTTAGAGGGTCAGCCTGCAGACTGAAGGGTCCTGGGTTCGATTCTGGCCAAGGGCACAGACCTCAATTACAGGCTCAATCTCCAGCCCCAAGTCAGCTTTCGAGCAGGAGGTGATCAATCAATGTGTCTCTCTCACATCGATGTTTCTCTCTCTCTCTCTCTCCCTTTCACTCTCTGAAAAGCAATGGAAAAAAAGAAGTAGAGAAAAAAAGATACCTGGTATTCACATAAATGCACAATAGCAAATTGTTTTCCATAATCTATTTTGTTAATGTGATAATAAAAATTGACTATAAAATTCTGTACTCAGATTACCATTGATTCTAAAATAAAGACATGGACTGTATCTGTACATCTGGGATTCTCAGATGTTATTGTCAGCACTTTTTATCTAGTGCCACACAATTCAGCAATTAATAATATTATGCCTTAAGTAATTTTAAAAAGGAACGATTAGCATTTTTGGTTTTCTTGGAATATATTCCCAGAAGTGGGATCACTGTGGTACATTTACACAATGAAATACTACTCAGGCAGGAAGAAGAAAAAAAGGAAATCTTACCTTTTGCAACAGCATGGATAGACCTGGAGAACATTATGCTAAGTGAAATAAGCCAGTCAGAGAAAGACAAATACCATATGATCTTACTAATATGTGGGGAATCCAATGAACAAAATAAACTGACAAACAATATGAAAACAGACATGGTCTCATGGAACAGACAGACAGCTGCTGTCAGAGCGGAGGAGGGTTGGGGGAGTGGATGAAAGAAGGTGATGGGATTTAGTAAAACAGCGTAGACTCAGCACCGTGGTAATAGCCAGAAGGAAAGGGGGTGGGGAGTAGTTGGAGGGAGATGGAAAAAGACTTTGCTTGGGGCGATGAGCATACGATGTTTTTGATGGTTTTGAGAACCAATGTCACCCCAATACATTCTATGTTAAAAAATTTTTAAAAAGAAAAAGAAATGAAAGAAATGAAATTCTGATTCATGATACAACATGGGTGAACCTTGAAATCATCATGCTAAGTGAAATCAGCCAGACACAAAAGGACAAATATTGTATGATTCCACTTATATGTGGTATCTAGAATAGGCAAATTCGTAGAGACAGAAAATAGAATAAAGTTAAACAGCAGCTGGGGGGAGAGAGGAATGGGATTTATTGTATAATAGGGACAGAGTTTTTTTTTGGAATGATGAAAAAGTTCTAGGAGTGGATAGTGACGATAGTTACACAAAACTGTGAATGTACTTAAGGCCACTGAGTTGTATACTTAAAGATGGTTAAAACAGTAGATTTTATATTGTGTATTTTGTCAAAATAAAAATAATTTAAGCATAAGAAGCACGAGTCCTTAGCTTTATATTGGAAGCCTTTGTGACGTCCACGTTTTTGCTAGAGTGAACTGATAAGCCATCACAGTGTGAAGACATCAGATATAAATACGAATTTAGTTAAGGAATTTATGTGTGTGTATGTGTGTAGACAATAGGTGTTTCGTCTACAGTAAATATGATTCTTCTTCTGATTGATTTGCCAGAAGTGCCAGCTTCTTTGCTCTCTTTCTTCACCTTTTAACATCCTTCCCCTCCTAACCTGGAGATTGGTGGGAGGAAATAAGGTGACTAACAGAGTCCCCACTGGCCATGCCTCTTAGCTACGTGACCACTAAGTCACTTAATTGCTCCCAAGATCAGAAGTGCCCCAGTACCAGATTGTTTACAGATATTCCAACCACCTTCCCCTCCCCTCTCCTTGTGGTTTAGCTTTAAATGTTTTAAGAATTAGCCAACTGGATTATTTGTTTCCTGGTGAGTACTGACATAAACTGAGGTTTATTGTAGAATGTTGACACTGAACGATAATTCTGCACAAAACTATCATCATGCTTAGCAAAAGGAAATTTGCTCAGTAAACACTAAATAAGATGGTAAAGACATATTAAAACAATTCCCCAGATGTGACTAAAATATATCATCACAAAAAAATAAAATAAAATAATACATCATCACTGCCCTGGCCAGTGTGGCTCAGTTGGTTGGGAATCATCCCAGTGCATCAAAAGTTTGCTGGTTCCATTCCAGGTCAGGGCACACACCCAGGTTGCTGGCTTGATTCCGGCATGGGGAGTGCAGGAGGCAGGCAATGGATGTCCCACTCTCATACTGATGTTTCTCTCCCTCCCTCTCCCTTCATCTCTCTCTAAAATTAATTTTAAAATCTTTAAAAACACACACACGCATATATGTGTGTGTGTCTATATATATATATATATATATATATATATATATATAGTGATATATATATAGATATATATATAGTGATATATATATAGTGATTATATATATATATATAATCACTATTATTGTTTTGGAAAGTCTAGTCACTTATAAATATGGTGATTTTAAACACGAGGTTTATTGAAACCCTTTTTCTAGCACACAACATAAAAAACATATTGAGGATAGTAATACTAAGAGGGCTTTCTCAAAAGCCTCATTGTCTTTATAATGAATGGAAAGAATATTATAGGAAATGTCAAGAGATATTCAAATTCTAAAAACAACTCATCTACCAACAAATTACATGATCTTGAATAAGTCTCTAATCATTCTTAATAATTGTTTTTTCATCAACATACTGGAGGTAAAAATGTTTCTCCAGCCTAGCTAAGATGGGAGATTTTATACAATAAAATCATGGACGCTATACTTGCAATTATTGTTGTTACAGAGATATTTTTAAATGAAAACAAATCATGGTGAAGAAGGGGAGAAAGACATAGTGAAATATATGTATATATGCCTAACGCAAGATGGAGGCATGAGAAATGATCAAGGAATTTTAACAAGAATAGTTTCCTGTGGCTTAGTCCCACTCAGACATTAGTAGAAAGTAGCTGACATATATAGCTCAACCCAGTTTCACTAAACTAATGAGAAACTACCAGGCATCTTTTCAAGATCCTGGGCTGATCAGGGGTTTAGAGTAGAATTAGGATAGGTCTGGGGGATCTAATTCAAGGAAGCAGAAGTAGGGATTTCTTATGTCAAAAGGACAGAGACATGGTAGATTCTCAGAGGAGTTCTAATCAGTTTCAGAAAGTGTATGCTACCAGAGGATACCAATTAGCATAAGCATGAGGAGTAACAGGACCAAACTGGGTTGTTTGGAGTCACCAGAATTATTCTGTCCTGGGGACTGATCGGAATTTAAGGACAACCCCCATGATACATTAGAGTGACAATTGACCAAATCAAATGCCCCAAGCCTCACAAATCATTAGGGACTATAGATTGAGTTACTGTTTTTGTCAACACTATTAGTTTCTGGTTATGACTGAGATTTCTGGTAAGAGTATCAAATTCAAATACATTAGGTCCTCAAGCAACGCCACTTAATTATAAGGCTGATAAGATGCCATAGGAACTTAACTCTTGTTTATATCAGTTAGCCTATGAAAAAATTGGTTTTGTTATACATCATTTCACTTCAAATCCCAGAACCTATCGATGACATCAAGTGAGGATTTACTGTATAGACTCTCTCCTCCCCTGTCTTTAGTATTTTATACTTATTTACTGGTAAGCACTTACATTTGAGGAAATTAAGGATCAGATAGATTAAATAATTTATATATATAAAGTTACACACCTGGGATTTAAACCCAGGCTGTGTGACTCCAGTGTCCATACACTTAATCACTGTACTATGCTGTTCATGCTACTATGATCACTTTGTCAAGTATGGACACTTAAATTAAATCTTACAAGGCCCCAGAACCATGAGCAAATTATTGTTTTCTAACTTTAGGCTCTCAATACATGCATATCTACATACAATTAGTCAACAAATTCTGTGTGTTTTCAAGAAGAGGTATATAACAACTGCAAGAGTATTTTATATTGTAGGGTGTGTGTTTTTATAAAACACCAAAAGAAGAATGAGAGTACAGATGTGTGGCTCAGATAGACTAAAAAGTAAAACACAGAGGTATTGTGGCCATTTTGGAACACTAGAGAAATGTATAAATTATGTTTATAAACCTGTGGCTACTTAATTTTTTCATGAAAATTTTATGATTCCAGTTATAGTATATGTCCAGAATAGGAAAATCCATAGAGAGACAGAAAGTGGATGAATGGTTGCCAGGGGCAGTGGGGAAGAGGAAATGGAAAGTGTCTACTACCAGCTATGGGGTTTTCTTTGGGGATAATGAAAATATTCTGGAATTAGATAGGGGTAATGACTGCACAACCTTGTGAATACACTAAAAATCACTAATTGTGCACTTTAAAATGGTGATTTTTCTGGTATGTTCATTATATCATTTTAAAAGGTATTTATTGGATTTTTGAGACCAGGGTGTTGATTGGATTTTTGAGACTAGGATGTCCTTGGTCTCCTTGGCAAGAGTAGTTTTATTTTTTTTTTTTTTTTAGATTTATCTTTATTGTTGAAAGTATTACAGATGTACCCCTATTTCCCCCATGGATCCCCTCAACCCTACATCCACCCCACCCCTGGGCTTTCCCCATAACAATGTCTGTGTCCATGGGTTATGCTTATAGACATATAAGTTCTTTGATTACTCTCTCCCCAACCCCACCTTACCTCTCAGATCCCTCAGTCTGTTCCATGCTTCTATGTCTCTGCATCTATTTTGTTCACCAGTTTATTTTGTTTATTACATTCCACATATGAGTGAGATCATGTGGTACTTGTATTTCTCTGACTGATTTATTTCACTAAGCATAATAGTCTCCAGTTCCCTCCATGCCATCCTAAAGGATAAGTGATCCTTCTTTTTACAGCTGCATAGTATTCCGTGGTGTAAATATCCCACAGCTTTTTTATCCACTCATCTACTGATGTGCACTTGAGAAGAATGTATATTCTGCAGCTTTGGGGTGGAATGTTCTGTAAACGTCAATTAAATTCATCTCATCTAGTGCATCATTTAGGGTCACTGTTTCCTTGTTTTTTGTCTGGAAGACCTATCCAGTGAAATCAGTGGAGTGTTAAAATCCCCTAGTATGACTATCTTGCTGTCAATCTCTCCCTTAAAGTCCTCTAGAAGTTTTTTAATAAATTTAGGTGCTCCTATATTGGGTGCATATATGTTTATCACGGTTATATCCTCTTGTTGGAAAGATTCCTTTAGTATTATGTAGTGACCTTTCTTGTCTCTCATCATGGTCTTCATTTTGAAGTCTATTTTGTCCAATAGGAGTATTGCTACCCCAGCTTTTTTTTTTTTTTTTTTTCATTTCCATTTGCATGGAAAAAATTTTTCCATCCCTTCACTCTCATTTTGTGTGCGTCTTTTATATTGAGGTGGGTCTCTTGTAGACAGCATATATTTGGGTCATGTTTTCTTATCCATTCAGCCACCCTATGTCTTTTTATTGGAGCATTTAATCCATTTACATTTAAGGTTGTTATTGATAGGTACTTATCTATTGCCATTTTAATTCTTTATGCCTAAGCTTCTCTTTCTATTTCTACTTCTAATTACAGTGGCACTCTTAACATTCCCTGCAATGCTGGTTTGGTGGTGATAAAATATTTTAGCCTTTTTTTGTCTGGAAAGCTCTTTATTTCACCATCTAACCTGAATGATAGTCTTGCTGAATGGAGTAGTCTTGGTTTCAGATCCTTACTTTGCATTACCTTAAATACTTCATACCATTCCCTTCTGGCTTGTAGAGTTGCTGATGAGAAGTCAGCTAACAACCTATGGGAGCTCCTTTGTAGGTAACAGATTGCTTTTCTCTAGCTTCCTTTAAGATTATCTCTATGTCTTGAATTCTTGGCATTTTAATTATGATGTGTCTGAGTGCAGGCCTCTTTGGGTTCTTCTTGCTTGAGGCTCTCTGTGCCTCCTGAACTTGTGTGACTTTTTCCTTGACCAGGTTAGGGAAGTTTTCTGCCATTATTTCTTCAAGCAGGTTCTCTAACCCTTGCTTACTTTTGACCTCTCCTGGCACTCTTATACTGTGAATATTGTTATGTTTCATGTTGTTCCACAACTCCCTTAGACTGTCCTCCTGTTTTTTAATTGTTTTTTTTATTTTGGATCTCTGATTGAGTGATTTTTTTCTACCGTGTCTTCTAATTCACTGATCTGATCCTCTGCTTCCTCTAATCTGCTGTTTATTCCTTCCAATGTATTCTTTATTTCTGCTATGTCATTCTTAATTTCTTTCATAGTTTCCATACCTTTTTTCATGCTGTTGAGCATCCTTACAATCAATATTCTGAACTCTGTATCTGATAGATTACTTATCTCCATTTCATTTAGCTCTTTTTCTGGAGACTTCCCTTGTTCTTTCATTTGGGGCTTGTTTTTTTGTCTCCCCATTTTGGCTTAGTTTCTCCCTGTTTGGGTTTGTTTCTATGTATTAGGTAGATCTGCTAGGACTCTCAGTCTTTTTGGAGGGTCTCTGGTACAGGTCGATGTCAGACGCAGTTTGTGACTGGCCCTGAGTACCCGGTTTGGTGCTATCAACAACCCTCGGTGTGAGGTCTCCTCTGCTGGGATTAGGTGTGGTTGGACAGGACAAAGATGCACACCAAAGTCTGCTTTTCCAAGGCCCGGGTCCAGAAGCAGATCAGGCAAAGAGTCTGAAGTCTGCCTCTGCCTTCAGGCTGATTAATCTAATTCTTTTAATGAGCTTCAGTCAGTAGAAACTCCACAGGGTGTGGTGGCTGGTTGTTATCAGCCTCTTAACGAGCCTCAGGCTGTAGAAACTCCTCTGAGTAGACCAAGAAGTTTTCCAGCAGGGTGAGGCAATTGCTTCCCACTCAGGCAAAAGCTGCTTGGAAGGCAAATGTCTGCCTGAGGAAGGCATCCCCTGCTGTATGGGGGAAAGACTGAGCACAGGAATCCAGAGGGGTGCCCTCTGAGCTCTAGCTCCAGAGCCCACAACCCTAGATTCTCCTCACACAGCTCCAGTCCACTTTGCCCTCCCTCTGCTGGAGCCCAAGGTGAGTGGCTGCACAGGAAACTTTGTGTGTTGGCCCTTTAAGAGGGTGCCTGCATTTCCAGCCATCACTCCCTGGCAGACAGAAACCCAACTGCTTTTCACAGCCAGATATTATGTGGGTACCTTTCTCAGTTCTGGTGCTCTTGGCTGGGAAGCCCAGTCTGGGGTTTAGGCCCCAGAGTCCTCAGTGGGAACCCCCACAGCTGAGATATCCCTCTGTTCTTGAGCTGCTGCGTGTGGGAGCCCAGCCAGCTCTCTCGCACCTCCGCACTTCCTACCAGTCTCTGTGTGGTCTCCACTTTTCCTCCTTGGTTATGAGGGTGCTCTCCAGCTCATCTTCAGTTGCAGTTGACTATTCAAGATTTTTTTCTCTATTTTGGTTGTAATTCCCGTTTGGTCCTGGGAGAGGGTCAGTGTAGCTTCCGCTCAGTCTACCTCCATCTTTAATCCTTTGGCAAGAGTAGTTTTAGAAAGGTTGGTGGTCAAAGACAGATTGCAGTGGACCAAAGAATTAGTAGGAAGTAAAGAAGTGTTAAGGAGGTTTGGTGAGAAAATGAGAACAAATACAATAGCTGAGAGAGATGAAAGGTCAATGACCAGTTTTGGTTTTGTTTTTTTGATGGGAGAAACTTGAGTAGGTTTAAATGCTAACAAAAATATCTAGTTGAGAAGAAGTAGTTGAATATATTGGCAAGGAGGATGATAAATAATAGAATAATTAAGGGAACAGAAGTGGGTAGGATGAATTCTAGAACATAGATAACCATTAAATAGGAAGAAAGACCCTGATTGGGGAAAGTGAAATTATCTATATATTGAAGTAGTTGAATTTGAGGAAGTTAGGTATATTCTCAACAGAGAGGCTGAAGTTTGGACCATGAGAAAGGGTCATATACTTTCCCCATCTTTCTTGAGGGGGAAGGTTGTGGATCTTTTATTATTGTTAGTCTTTTGTAGGAATTCTTTAACTTAGAAAAATTAATTCTTTGTCTATGTTGTGAGTGACATGTGTTTTTCCCCAACTTGTTCTTAGTCTTTTGACTTCCCATATAAAGATTTTCTTTTTCTGGTCAATTAATCAGTTTTCTGGTCAATTAATGGCTTTTGTCTTTGTATCATGTTAGGAAAGGGTTTCTCTGCTCAGACATTAGCAGAAACAAAAATACTTTCATGGCTTTGTCTCATACTTTCATGGTTTTGTGTTTTACATTTAAATCCATGATCCATGTGGAATATATATCCTAGGGCAAGGTCTGAAAATGCATTTCTTTTCTGGATGGCCATTTTCTTTTGGTTCAGTTTGATTAATTGAATAATCCTTCCCCATTTTAAATAGCCACTTTATCATATCCAAATTCTTTTCTTTTAAAATGTACTTATCTACTTACTATTCAATTTAATTAATTTATCTCTTCATAAGCCATTACCACAATATGAAATTATTATTGCTTTATAATATATTTTAATATCTTTTTTTTTCCAGAGTTAGCTTAGATGGTAGACTTTAAATGGTCCCTGTTAATGAATAAGTTTGTTTTTTTAAAAGTATATCATTATTGATTTCAGAGAGAGGAAAGGAGAGGGAGAGAGAGAGATAGAAACATCAATGATGAGAGAGTCATTGATCGAGCCCACAACCTGGGCATGTGTCCTGACTGGGAATCGAACCCCGATCGCCTGGATCCTAGGTCGATGCTCAACTGCTGAGCCACGCCCGGCCGGGCTGAATAAGTTTTATCTTGTTTATTTCAGCCTCTGAAAATATTTTTTAATCTTAATTCCGAAGTGAACTGTTATCTCTCTTTTTACATAAGCATCATTTTTAATTACCATGCCTATAGATATTAATCTAATATAAAATTTTCAACAGAAAAGAGCTAGAAATAGAGTCCTATAGCCCTATTATTCTAACTATAGTCTATGGACCAACTATATATGGAATTTATTATAAATTCTAAATCTCAGGCCCCAAACTAGACTTATTAATTCAAAACCTGCATTTTAACAAGATCCTACAAGTTACTTGTATGCCATTAAGAGTTTGAGAGCAGTGTATAATAGAGATTTCCCTCTAGGATAGTAATCCACAATCTTCACTGCATATTAAATTCACCTGAGGAAGCTTTTTAAAAATACTGTGGTCCTAGTCTGTTTGGCTCAGTGCTTAGAGCATCTGCTGGTGGGCCAAAGGGTCCCGGGTTCAATACCAGCCAAGGGCACGTACCTTGGTTGCAGGCTCCATCTTCAGTCAAGGCATGAGCAGGAGGCAACCACTCAATGTGTCTCTCTCACATAGATGTTTCTGTCTGTCTGTCTCTCTCTCTCCCTTCCATTCTCTCTGAAAAAGCAATGGAAAAAATATCCTTGGGTGAGGATTAAAAAAATATATATACTGTGGACTGGGCTGCACCCCTTGAGACTGATTTAATTGGCCTAGGGTTGGGACTCTTGGCACTGGTATTTTTAAAAATCCCTAATTGCAGCCAGAATTGAGAAACAGTGCTCTAGAATTACAGTTTACCATTGTTAGTATCCTGGTTCCTTAAAAACCAGGAAGGATGACTTTATCATCTATTTGATGGGGTGTCGCTAGAAAACAACCATGATCCAAAAGTGTTATCTATGCAACATGCATCCCCAGAACTTCTCAGTTATTGCACCTGCCTGGCTTGGCTTTTTCCCTCACCATTTCTTTGGTTTCCTAGATAAATGACTCTTGCTTCCTGATAACTTAAGCACTTCTTCATCTTTCTGTTCTAACACCAAATCAAGGTTTCTGGCTTGTCTGTTTACTGTAATAAGGAACCACAGGTTGGTTCCTGCCTGTATTTGTCTTACTACCTTATTCCTAATTCATGAACCTGATATAATTTGATTCCTACCTACTTGTTCCAGTTTTGGTTTAAGATATTTTTAGTTCCTTGTACAGTTAGAATTCCATGCACATAAATAGTTATCACAATGGTCAGTTCTTCTCCCTGTTCAGCCACAGTGATTAGTGAAGGCGAGCTGCAGCATTCTCCCCATATACCAGACAAGTAATCCTAGCAAAAGAAAGGGGATTTATTTTGAATGATATTCTGAGGAAACACGTGTTGGCTTTTAACGATCACTATGTACTTCCATAAGTGCTGAATGAACTGTTATATGTAGAATGTTGCTGGATATCAGAATCAAACTTTCTACCATGTAATTATTGAAATATACATTATTGAAAATTTGATAAGTTATCAGTTTACAGTTTTCCAGAAACCTGCTCAACCCTACCCCTTATCACTCAGAAATACATTATTTCTCAGAGATTACTAACACTGACTCTGCAATCAACGGGCAAACGCTTTCAGCATCTAAAGGTATAATTCTCAGGAGTCCTGGAGTCTGGAACTCTGTTGAAGTGAATGAATTGTCCTTATTTCTTCACATATCGTGGGCCTCCAGTCCACCTTGAGTTTTGTTCATTTAACATACATAATGAACGTTGAGGAAACAAGATGGCGGTGCTGCCTCCTGCAACCACATCAAAATTACAACTAAAATACAGAACCACTGTCGCTCAGAACCTCCTGAAATCTGGCTGAACAGAAGCCCTACAACCAGGGAGCGGCACTGAGAGCGGTAGGAGGGGCGGAGACGCAGGTGGATCGGGGCTGAATAGGAGACTCAGCTGCAGGCCCACACCCGGTGCCGTGGTTTAAACCCGGGAGGACATCTCGGCGGTGGGGGTTTCCCGGAGGAGTGAGGGGTTCCAGCCCCACATCAGGCCCCCAGACCAGGGTTCCAGGGCCGGGAAGAGAAATCCCCACAACTTTGGGCTGTGAAAACCAGCGGGGACTGTCACTTAGGGACATGGAGGGTACGGGAGCCCCAGGCTTTCCTCTCAAAAGGCCCGCGCATGGACTCAGACTCACTCCCTCTGAGCCCCAGCGCCAGGCAGCAGTTTGAAAGGAGCTGGGACACTTGGGGACAAACTAACCTGCCTGAAATTGGGGCAAGAGGTGGAGGGGCAGCTTTCTCCCAGGCAGAGCTGGCAGAGGCCATTGCTCCTTTGGTGAGTCCTCCCCACACACAGCCGGCAGACAGGCACCATATTTGAATCGCCAGCACTTAACTCACACCTGTGGCCCAGCTCCGGTGATTCCTAAAGACCCGGCCCCTCCGTACCTGCAAGCTCATCCAGGCCATTTCCAGTAGCTTTTCTGTGCAAGTGGCCTCTCTAGCCTTATGCTTAGGACTTTCCTAAAATCTCTCAAACAAGCAGCATGTCCCATACGGCTTGATAAGTGGCCCTAGGCCTGGCACTAGTGGCAGCCTGCATTGGCTCATAGCTTGGCCTCTCCTGGACACCTCCAAGCCCAGCACAAGTAGCAGCCAACTAGTTTGCTGTGTAGCCCATTGCTGGGTGGCCCTGGGCAAGGCACAGGCAGAGGCTGACTCTGCACCTACCAGGAGGCCCCAGAGACAGTGCACCTGGTGGTCAGACTTGACCACACCAGATTACAACCCTTCCACATCCATAAGTGACACACTCAAGGGGCACACTTGGTAAACACCAAAGCTCCACTGAAGTAAATCCTGCTCCATAGGAGTGTCTCCAGCACAGCAGCTCTTTGGCTGTAGTTGCAGCTGGTCCTCACAGCTGATTGGTCTGGGGGTCCGTTCCTCCCAATGATGTCAATAGCAACCAAGGCTCAACTACAACAGGACAGTGCACACAGCCCACACAGGGGAGCACCTAGGAGGCCCAGCTCAGGTGACTGGGGAGGCTGAGCCACTGGACCCTATAGGACACCTACTACACAAAGCCACTCTATAAATTCCAGGAGAAATAGCAGCTCTACCTAATACATAGAAACAAACACCTGGAAGCAGCCAAAATGGGGAGGCAAAGAAATGTCACAAAGGAAAGAACAGAAGAAAGCTCTAGAAGAGGAAATAAATGAAATAGAATCAAGCAAGCTAACAGATACAGAGTTCAGAATTTTGTTTATAAGGATGCTCAACCATATTAGTAAGAGTATTACAAAAACAACAGACCATCAATGACACAATAAAGTACCAATTTGAAATGAAAGCTACACAAACTGAAATGAATAATTTAGAGGGAATCAACAGTAGAGGACACTGAGAATCAAATCAGCAATTTGGAGCATGAGGAAACAAAAAACACCCAACCAGAAGAGCAAAAAAAAAAAAAGAATCCGGAAATATAATGATAGTATAAAGAGCCTCTGGGACAACTTCAAGAGGCCCAACATTCGTATTATTGGAGAGTACCAGAAGGAGAAGAAAGAGAGCAAGAAATTGAAAACCTATTTGAAAAAATAATTACAGAAAACTTCCCCTACCTGGGGAAAGAGATAGACTTACAAGTCCAGGAAGCACAGAGAGTTCCAAACAAGAGGAACCCAAAGAGGCCCACAGCAACACACATCATAATTAAAATGCCAAAGGTTAAAGACAAAGAGAGAATCTTAAAAACAGCAAGAGAAAAGCAGTTAGTTACCTACAAGGGAGCACCCATACGACTGTCAGCTGATTTCTCAACAGAAACTTTGCAGGCCAGAAAGGAGTGGCAAGAAATATTCAAAGTGATGAAAAACATGGAACTACAACCAAGATTGCTCTACCCAGCAAAGCTATCATTTAGAACTGAAGGTCAGAAGAAGAACTTCACAGATAAGAAAAAGCTAAAGGAGTTCATCACTACCAGACCAGCACTACAGGAAATGTTGAAGGGTCTTCTTTAAGAAGAAGCTAATGAACAAAAGAATCTGATGAACTAAATAGATCCAGAGACACTGACGCATGCAACAGACAATCATATTTAAGGGGAAAGAGGGAAGGGGGTGGAGGGTGGGAAGAGATTAACCAAAGAAGTTATATGCATATATGCATAACCCATGAACACAGACAATAACAGGGTGAAGGCCTGTGGAGGGGGTGGGATCGAGATGGAGGGGGTTAATTTGGGGGAAAATGGGGCACCTGTAATACTTTCAACAATCAAGATAAATTTTAAAAATAATTAAAAAACAAAAAACGTACATAATGAAACACCATGATGTACTAAGCTTAAACAAATTTGAATAATCAAAGACTTTACTCTCCATTGGAGGTGGTGATATTTATGTCCCCAGCCAATTCACATTTTTGTGTGAATGAAATGGATTGGTTGAGGCAGATGAAATTCTGTATGTGAAGTACCTAGCCTTAAAGTTCTGAATTTCTGCCCTAGCTGATTTGGCTCAGTGGTTGGAGCATCGGCCCTTGGACTGAAGGGTCCCGGGTTTGATTCCGGCCTAGGGCACGAACCTCGGTTGCAGGCTCCATCCTGCCCTGGTTGGGGCACGTGGGAGAGGCAGCCAACCAATGTGTCTCTCTCACATTGATGTTTCTTTCTCTCGCTGTGTCTCCCTTCTACTCTCTCTGAAAATCAATGGAAAAAATATCCTAGGGTGAGGATTTAAAAAAAAAAAAGTTCCGAATTTCTAATATAATATTAATGGATTTTCAGATTTTAAAGTTTGCCCCAGGAATGTGGATAATATTCAGTTTTATTTTGGAGGGGCTGAAGAATAGTTTCCAAGTAGTATTTTGATTTTTTTTTCAGGTTGAAAATATTTTTTTGCTTGGAAGATGGAAGCAATATAATAGCCCAACTCTTTTTTTTCCAGCTACTAAAATCATACCATTTCCTCAAGCAATAGGCCTATTTCTTTTCTAAAGTATTTCCTCCTACAAACTCCTAAAGAGAGTCTGTAGATGAAAGATTTTTTTTAAATGTATATCAGAATAAAGATTTAAAATTTGCGGCATACATAATACTAAAGGCAGATAGCTCAACAAATATTTATCAACAAGTCACTCATTTGTGGGGATGGAGGGGATGGGTGGAGGGAGAAGAGGGCATAGAGGGGCTAAATGGTGATGGGAAAATTAAATTTAAAAAACAAGTCACTCATTTTGTGACCTGCCTCAAAATCAGCCTTTTCCAACTTCAGAACAGCAGTAGGAAAGAGAATTAATAATGATGACTGCATAGCTGGTATTTACTTCATGCCCAGCACCTATTTTATTTGATCCTTACAACAATCCTCTGAGGCTTGTTATTAACTGCCTTTCCAGAGCAGGAAAGAGACGCATACATTGTTTAGGTGTAGCTAGTAAGTGCCAGGGACAGGGTTCAAACCGGAGCCTGCCTGACTTCAGGGCATAAGTTGAGG
This sequence comes from Miniopterus schreibersii, assembly GCF_964146895.1. NCBI lineage: Eukaryota > Metazoa > Chordata > Mammalia > Chiroptera > Miniopteridae > Miniopterus > Miniopterus schreibersii. The sequence continues at coordinate 124,628,407 of NC_138101.1, forward strand.
AACCACCATACAAACTGCTCTCTTTTCCCCTTTTGTTCACTGCTACGCTACTGGGTAAAGCTTGCCTTCCTGCCTTCCTTTAATTCGTCAGTGGAATATTGAAGACTCAGGCTTGAAAAGATGCCTGGAAGCTGCTGAGTAAGCAATTTCATCTCTTCTTAACTCCATCCCTACTATGTGTCTGTGGTGGTGGTTTGTATTTGTTTTTTGTGTCTTGGGTTGTTTTATAAAACACTCTGCTTTCCTTCAGGGACATATGAGAACAAAACAAAAAAACCGGGGGGTGGGGGGGAGTCCTTCTGTAGCCCCTCTGCTCTACTCTTTGAGAAGAGGTTCATGGACTCAGTAGTGCCCATAGGGCCTATTTGGTTTTTTGTTTTCTTTTTTTTAAATCCTCACCCTAGGATATTTTTCCATTGCTTTTCAGAGAGAGTGGAAGAGAGAGAGAGAAGGGGAGGGGGGAGAGAAAGAAAGAGAAACACATCGATTGGTTGATTGGTTGCCTCCCACTGGGGCCAGGACTGGAGCCTGCAACTGAGGTAGGTGCCCTTGGTCAGAATCCAACCCAGGACCCTTCAGTCCTTGGGCCAACGCTCTAACCACAGAGTCAAACTGGCTAGGGCAGGGCCTATTTGAATATATGCTTTCTTTTCTGCCTTTGACACCACTGCACAAATCTAAAACAGGCATAAATTCAGACATATATCTTCTCACAAGTATATCTTCTATTACTTTTTTCGATTTGAAGTCAACACCTGATTATAGCCCATATATCAGAATTGGGTAAGGGAATAACTGAGAAAGGAGAATAAGAATACATTTTTCTCCAATCACTTAGACATTTATAATCTCATTTTTTTCTAATAAAAAATTAAAGAAATATACATATCTTTACTTCACTATAAATTACAGTAAATGAGCTTACCACTTCAGTATTGGCTCAGCTACTGATTATAACCAACCTAAATAGAATGTTGAGATTATACTACTGTTTTCCTGTAAGTTACTGGTTTTTAACTGCTAGGAGGAAAAAACCGGTAGAATAAATAGAATACATTCACAGCAATTTGAAATTCACCCTATCATTTTTTTCAACACCGAAAAAAGGTAATTAAGTATTTCTTAACTGTTTAGAACTTTTGTTATCTGTAACTGCATTTAGTATTTAAGATCTATGTTGTTTGAATACTGTTTGGAATCAACTGTATAAATTAAATACTCCAGCTTATTTTAAAAATTGTCAAATAGGATAAATATTTTAAATGAATCCTTATCTCCTCTTCTGTGGTATCTTTCTGCATTCTCCATTTTTCTAGGACAGCGATTCAACCTTTTTTATCTCATGGCACACATAAACTAATTACTAATTACCAAAATTCTGTGGCACACCAAAAAATATACTTTTTGCTGATCTGACTAAAAGAATAGGTATAATGTTCATTCATACCAGACAGCTAGTATTGTGTTGGCTGTTGTCATTTTTTTATTTGACAATCTCAGGGAAAAGAGGTCAGGGCCCTGACTAAATAGTCAGGTATTGCATGTTTTAAAATTTTGTGCTGCACACGGTTGAAAATCGCTGTTCTAGGGTATTGTATCCTTCTGCTGCTCCCCAATCTGCCTACTGTCTCTACTGCAGATTCACTAGCCTGGAAGTTGTCCTTTCCTTCCCTTTCTGCAGTGAGCTCCTATTTCCTACAAGTCTTAAACAGGTTGGTAAGTGATAACTAATCCAAACTAACATATTAATGTCTGACAGCTGCCATGGGAATTTGGGGAAGAGACTGAGGACAGGCCTCTCCCTGTGGCTTTCAAATACCACCTGGGCAAGAGATTAATTAGCTTATTTCCAAGAGTTGTCTTGTTCGTAATCAAATTAATAGACAAGTACTGTACATTTGAAAAGATTATATTGTTTAAATATAATAAAATAGTTCTTTATTAAGGGGACCATTGTTTAGATTTAATTGTGTCTCCAAGGTGGGAATTTTTTTTAATATCCAGGTTTGAAGTGAGAATTAGGAAACTAATTGCAAAATCACATACCAGAAACTCATCTTTTCCTAGCTTTGTTGCTAATGGATATCTTCTATGCATTTTTAAATTAATCATTTATAAAATAGAAATAAAATGTGGTAATATTTCATAGGAATGTCATGGAAATTAGTGATTATTCATAATATAAATATAAAATATAAAATATAAAATAAATATAAAATAAGTAAATAATAGTTATGATATTTAAAGTCATAATCTGTGGTTTTCTACAATAGTACCATTTATAAAATTACACAAGAATAAATATAGCATTATAAATTTATAATTTAAAAAGTATGAAATGTTCATTCATATAAATATGTAATCAGGATGGATAAAACTTTAAAAGTGTTAAACACTCAATGAATTTGCTGTATAATTTAGTTTGTGTGTGTGTGAAAATTTTCCCTAATTAGCTAGTCAGAATAAAATAAGAAAACAACTGGCACTTTACCTCAGTGTTAATTATAGGTTTTAAATCAATACTGCTGATTTATATAAACAGTTATATTTTTAATCTCATGCACACTATATAACCCAAGTATTGTTTTGGTTGCAGATCTCATGAGTTCTATTTTTAAACTACAGTAACTAATCTGGGTTTCTTCCTGAGGTTTTAGAATCGGGTGGGGGAGGGATTGGCATAGCTGTGAAAGCAAAATTGTTTTCAATAATTATGTTCAAAGGTCCTTGTATATGTTTACCATCATAGAGATAGTTTAATTTTAAATACTTTTATGGACAGTTTGCATCATATATATTTCTTTCAATTAAATTTAAAAATTTTTGAATTTTCACGAGCATGATTAAATATTGTACATCATTTTAACAAACATTTACTCATTTATTTTCTTTATATGAATGGTGTTGCTTTTTCATTATTGCACAAACAAAAAATTAAATTGAACCTATATTTTCAGAATTTAAGAAATAGGAGATAAAACTTAGAGGTAATTTGTGAACTCTGCTTATTCTTTCTGATCCATTTTAAGTGATACCTAAAAGAAAAAAGGGATTTTTATGAAGTAGATAATGGGAATTAAGGGAGAATGAAGTGGTTTTTACCATGAAATACAGTCATGCTTTAGAGATAAAGTGGTTTAGGTGTGAATTATATTAATCACCACCACAACAATAAAACAAAACAAAACCCTCTTAAAATATAGCTGAAGGTTAAGTTCTATTAACAAAAATAAAATATTTTAGCTAAAAATAATTGACTATAAAAAGCATGAGTAAAAATCTAAATTATTTCTAATTTTGGTGGTAGCCATGATCTGGCACATTTGCATGTCTTCTTACAAAATTTGAAATGGTATTTTAGATATATTTTTAAATTTGTGTGTGCAGATTGTGGTTGCACTGTTGATAGTGATGCATTACTTCTGAATGTCTTTCATCCCAGCATGGTAAAAGCCTTTACCAAAATTAAAATGTATAGGCAATTAAATTCTGTTAACTACCCACTTGATATATGGATCAGTTCCTAGTTAATATTCTATTTTACATATTTAAAATAAAATTTAAAAATTTAAATAACAATAATGGCATGTGCCACAGAGAAATCCAAAAGAGTTTAAAATAATCATTAAAACTCCTAAATGTAAAAGTAGAGCTTCTTTAGAAATATGTGAAACTTTGTATTTGAACTAGTTCAAGATGGATATAAAATATTAAAAATTAATTCATTTTCACCCAAAAAATATTTTTGGAGGCCCAGCGTCCATCAGACATATGCTAGAAGTGGTTATACAGTGATACAGAGGATATGGCAGGGTGGGCACCTCTCCCTGAGGAGCTTGCTGTCTAATCAGAGAAACCATCAAGAAAGCAAATTAATTGTAATACAAAGTGACAGGTGTAAGGCAGGTGTTTATAAAAGTGCTATTCTACTAATGTACAAGGACAATGGCATGTTAAAAAGCAAAATATATTACTGTAATTAATAATCACCCCAAAGACTATGTTAATAATACCAATTTTTCTGAAGCACAAAGATACATTTCTGTGCTATGGAATAATGAGAGGCCTTACAAAAATCTATAAATAATATGTTTCTATGGCAAGCATCTAATTTAAACCTCTCATTTGATAGATATGTTAACCCATCACTAAGAAAACTGACTCCCCATCACCACCAGAAATTCAGTGAGTAGAGTTAATGGCAGAGACCAAATCTCCTGGCTTCTATTTGTGTTCTTTCCATCCCACTTTTAAAATGTTTTTATTTCAAACTTGCTCATGATTCTAGAAAGAATAAAGTCTATTTCAAATCTCTATAAATTTATACACTGGAGATGCAAAAAATACAATCCAGATTCTTCATAGTATTCATTCATTCATACTCATTCATTCATTCAGGCTATATTAAATAAGGGACTATGATGTGTCAGCTATTGTTTTAGAGGAGGAAGGCACTGTTGCTGCCCACCCCCCTACCAGGATTATTAGCATATAAACAAATGGATACAATGTATTATAGGAGCTATGTAACTGGTGGGGGGGGCGGGATGCATCAAGAAAGAAATGTTCAGTATTATGGGTGTTTGGGAGGTGAGGGTACAGGAAGTGCTTCCTTGAGAAGATATGTGCTTAGTCTAATATGTATTCTTAATCTGTATTTGCAAAACAATGGCTTCATCTATATAATTATATCTGACTTGTTCAAAATATAACTTGGGGGCAATAGTAGTTTATTTTGGACTCCTTTAATTTTCCCTGAGTTCTGCTTATTTTGGAAATTTTATCCCTCTTATTGCAATTTGTTTTCTCTGACTCTTGAGACACACTAATGATCTTTTGTTCTTGAACAGACTGGTTGCAACAGCCTTGGAATGTGTTCATAAAATTAAGAGACAAACAAAAACAAATGCTACAGTTCAAAATTTGCTTCTTATTAGATCTGCTACTTCACTTCAAACTTTAAACTGTCCACAGATAATGCAAGAAACAGATAAGTGCAAGTTGCAGAGAACCTCCTGTGTTGATTGCCTCTTGGGGATCTTAACATTTGAATATACTTCCCAAGGTCCAAGGATACAATAGGAGTGGACTGCAGAGGATACAGGAGCCTCCCTAATTGTGAACCCCATTATTAAAAAGAACAAATTATAGCAAAATTAAATTTTAAGCTATCCTTGAAGACATGCATAGAAAGTTATATGTTACTAATAGACAATTTATAAGAGTGAAGCCATTCAAAAGCCATAAAAGCAATATTCAGGCCAAAACAAAATTTGCTACTTTGTTAGAAGAGAGATTATGCTTTTGGGGGGGAAAGCTAAATTCTAGGAAAGAGAGACTAAGTACTCCATAGAGAGCAAATACCAGAAAAATCTTACTTTTGAAGTGAGAGAGAGAGAATCACCAAATGACCCAGAGACATTCCTAGGAAAGAGAAGTGTTGCTCCAGAGTTGCTGTTGCCGTTGCTGTAGTTTACAGGCCCCAGAGTGGGTGTTTTTAGTGAGTTAGGTCAGGAGGCCTGTGTGAAGTCTGGGGAAGAACAGAAACCGCATAGGAATAGAGGTGAAATACGTGGGTGGGACTGTAACTGACAATTTAGAGAGAGTTGGGTCCAGATTCTGTTACACTGGGCGCCCACCTAGCATTTTTTAAAAGGTAAACTCAAGTTAAAATTAACATCAAGGCCTAAAAGTAGAAAAGAGATCTCTCAGGTTGTAGAGATAAGGCATGATCAGTCCCACTCTTGGTGGGAGGGTGAAGAAAAACATTGACCACTTTGACTTTGCCACTATGGAAAGACTTGGTATAAATATGAATACTGCTTAAGGGGAAGGGAGAATAATAGTAAGTGCCTGTTATGGGCCAACATTGTGCGTAGCGCTTTCTCTGAAAGGTAACAATTAACTTTTTTCATTAAAAACAAGCAATTAAAGCCCTGGCCAGTGTGGCTCAGTTGGTTGGAGTGTCGTCCTGTACACAGAAGGGTGGTGGGTTTGGTTCCTGATCTGGGCACATGCCCAGGTTGTGGGTTCGATCCTTGGTCAAAGTGTGTGCAGGAGGCAACCAGTGTCTCTCTTTCTCTCTCTCTACCTCTCTCTCCCTTCCTCTCTCTCTAAAATCAGTGAAAATATATCCTTGGGTGAGGATTTAAAAAGGAAAAAACCCCAAGCAATTAAAAGACTGAGAAATTTATTACCAGTGCTTAGGGTGATCTGATCTTTGCTGGCCAATAGATTTAATGATCAAATTAATTTACTACAGCAATAATTTTTCAAAAGCCATTTTTCTTGTATTTTTCTGTATGAAATTGCCAGTGTCATTAACAGAAAGAGAGAATTGTAAAGGAGAAAGAAAGTGATGTCCAGTTGTGGTTGCATTAGCTAAAATAAAAGCAGTGTGGAGGCAGGTGCAGTGACCCAAATTGTAGGGACTGGATTGTGTTGCTTTGGGAGCATCCATACTTGCATTCTGTATTCTTAATATGTAATTATATTGCCAAAGACAAACTATTTTATCATGTGTTGTAAACACTTTTCCCCAGACCTACCATAAAGTTAGCAGTGATGTATTATCTTCCAGTTGTCATAAAAATTACTGAGTTGCAGCACTTAAAGACTAAACCCAGCTAATCTTATTTTTATTCTTATTATAAAAACAATATATGCTCATTACAGAAAACTCAAAACAGCAAAAAAAAAATTTTTAATAAAAATTTAAAAAACACTAATTACTCAGCAATCCAGAAATAAATACTGGCCAGTGTTAAAATTTCAACCTATCTTTGAAACATATAATCCATACTGTTTTGTAACATTATTTTTCATTTGAACCATATATTAAATTTTTCTTTTCATGGGAACAAAATACACTTTTACAATATCATTTCTAATGGCAATACAGTATTCAGTTATTTGGATATACCATAATATATTTAATCCATTTTTACTGAACATTTGAATTATTTTTGCTTTCTTTTGATTTTTCTGTTTCTTTTTTTTACTAATATAAATAAAACTTTGATGAACATTCTTATAGATAAATCTTTACCCATAGTACCCAAAATTTCTGGGTAATATAATTATAGTTTAAAAAGTAGGCAAATTTTATACCTTGAAGATTAATAAATAAAAATTGGTGTGCATATCTCTAATTTCTAATGAGACGACATCTTTCTCCAAATGTTGGTCATTTGTATTTTTTTCTTTTGTAAGGGGCTTTATGTCCTTTGTGCATTTTTTTATTGGGTTCTTTCTTTTTTTTAGAAGGTCCCTTTATTAAGGATACTAAACATTTACCTGTCATAATTATTACAAATATTTCTGTGTTTTTCATGCTTTTTAATTTTATTTTTAGGTTAACAAAAGATTTTATTTTTATATAGTTAACTTTCATCTATTCCACTTTATTGCTATCTATTATAGCATGTTTAGGCAGTCTTTCTCCACAGTAAGGTTATATAATACAAACATTTTCTCCTAAGAGTACAATTTTAAGTCAGTATAATATGGTTTGCACTTTTATGTTTTCTTTCCCATATAGTATGTATTGCATGTGAAACTTACTTTGAAATAAGACAGTTTGCTTAGTTGACCCAATACCATTTGATCCATGTTCCCCCACTGATTAAAAACCCTACCTTTTTGTACGCTAAATTCTTACCTATACTGGCGCTATTTCTGGACTTTGTCTTTTGTTCCATTGATTAATCTGTCTATTCTTTCTTCCCTTTTCTTAAAGCGAAACTGAGTTTATTTACTTTGAGGGCAAGACAATACAAACCAGTAAAAAAATTAGTTCACTGATTCACTAAAGGAGATTATTTTCCAGAGCAACTGAACCTTTTACAGCCCCACCAGCAATGTAAGAGTGATTCCGTTTCTCTGCTTCCTTGCTAGCATTTGATGTTGTCATTATTTATTATTTTAGCCATTCTGATAGATGTGCACCAATATCTCCCTGTGGTTTTAATTTGCATTTCCCTGATGGCTAATGATGTTGAACATCTTTTCATGTGCTTTTTATCTGCCATCCAAATATCCTCTTCAGTGAAATGTCTGTTCATGTCTTTTGTCCATTTTCTAATTGGGTTGTTTTCTGATTTTTTTTGGGGGGGGGGGGTTGTGTTTTTTTGTTTGTTTGTTTTGGGGGTTTTTTTTAACTGTTGAATTTTGAGAATTCTTTATATAGTATATTAGATTTACGTAATCCCTTTGGTGGTGGATATTAGTTTGCAAATATTTTCTCCCAGTTCATAGCTTGTCTTTTCATCCTCTTAACAGGGTCTTCAGTGTTGTGGATCATGATTTTTGGTGTTAAGACTAAGAGCTCTTTGCTTAGCTCTAGGTCCCAAAGATTTTTCTTCTAAAAATTTACAGTCTTTATGTTTTATATTTAAGACTATGATCAATTTTGAGTTAATTTTTGTAAAAAGTGTGAATTTTAGATTGAAGTTTATTTATTTATTTTGCCTATAGCTATCCAATTACTCCAGCACCATTTATTGAAAAGACTATCCTTCCTCCATTACTTGCTTTTGCACCTTTGTCAAAAATCATTTGGGCACACTGTTTGGAATCATCTGTGGCTCTGTTCCATTGATCTGTGTGTCTACCTCTCTTGTTTATTCTTTTTTATTTTTATAGATTTACAATATGTTTCTGTTTCTGGCGATGTAAGGTCCTCTTCATTACTTTTTTCCAAAAATATTCTTGCTCTTGTGAGCCAGTCTAGCCTAGTGGTAAAGAGCAGAGGCTCCACAACAAGTGGTTCCACCACTCCAGTAGCTATGTGACCTTGGGCAAACTAAAATCCTTAAATTTGTATTTTCTCATCTGAAAAGGAAGTCGTGAGAACTAAATTACTTAAAGTGCCATAACATTTGACATATAGTAAGTATGTTTATCCAATTACCTAATGTTGTAATGAACAACCCCCAATTTTTTCCTTGTAAGACATAAATGTGCTTCCTGCTCACACAACAGGCCAGTGTTGTTCCCAAGTGGGCAGCTCCCCAGAGCAATTCTCTTCTAATCGGTGGTTCCATCTCACCTCCAACTTGTGTCTCCACCATTTCTAGGTCTTTGGAATATTTTCACCTAGCTGATGGGAAAGAGAAGGGGGAGCAGAGAGACTCTTGAGAGCTTTTATTCCCCTGCTTTACAAGTGGCACTTTCTCCCATAATACGTTGGCCAGAACTCAGTCACATGGGCCCAACTAACTACAAGGGAGGCTGGGAAATGTGTTCTGTGTGCCCAGGAGGAAAAGTAAGCACATGCAAGCACCCCCATAGCAGCAGTCTCCGCCTGGGGAAATGCTTAATGGTGTCAGGGACTGGGAAGGGGAGAAGTCTTTCTAAAGAACAGGAAATTGAGATGAGAAAGGAATGATGAGAGCAACAGACATAGATGTAAGGGAAGTGTTTCAAGCAGAATAAATATCAAGTGCAAAGGCCTCAGTGTGGGCTCCTTTTGAATGGGATCTTCCTTCCCCTATTTTTTCCACATGGTTACTGCTACTGTACAGGAAAATTATAACCGAACATCTTTCTGAACCTCTCTTAGTAGTAGCCATAGTTTTTTTTAGGTGAACTTTCCAGTTAGATCATCTATACATAATTATAAACTTCTCTAATATTTTAATGTCATACTTATTTCTTTTTCTTGTTTTGTTAGCTAGCTTCTGGAACAGGTATGAATAATAGCAACAACAGTGAGGATTTTTTTATTGTTTCCGATTTTGATAGAAATGTAAAGTTTTAATGTTAGTGTCAAATTTGCTATTTATACTTCATTGTGTCTTCATTTACAATTTTGTTGGTCTTTGTACAAACCGAGATCAGACAGTAAATTTTATCAATTTCTATTTTGTTCCCTCTCAAAGCAATCTTGGACTTTTACTCTTTTGATCTATTAGTGTATTGAAAGCTATGTGTTGATCTAAAGTTGAACCATCTGTACGTTCTCAAAATAAGCCCTTCTTGGTTAGAGTGTGTTATTCTGCTAATATTTTACTGGATCTGATGACTAATACTACATTTGGGAATTTTTGGCATCAGTTTTCATTAATGATATTGCTCTGTGGTTTTCTTTTTCTGTGTGTGCTATGTGCCTCAGATTTTGTTCTCAGGATTATGCTAACTTTGTAAAATGAATAATTAAGCTTTCCATAGCATGGTATTTTCTAGAATAGACTCGATATTATTGATTATAATGTATGTATGCCTTAAAGTTTTGATAGAATTCACATCGAAATATATATAAACCTAGAATCTATTTCCAGTCTTTATAGATGAGCAAACTTTGTTTCCCAAGGTTTTATATGCCAAAGGGAAATTTAAAAACCCAGTCTTACGAAAGTGTTTGCTTTCTGCAACAGCCTATTTTTTCTCTAGCATGAATAATTATCCTTAACTATTGTAGGGATGTCTGGCAAATAAGGGATTCATTCTTCTCTTATTTAAAAAAAAAAAAAAGAGAGAATTTACCAAAAGCTTCAATAATCTGACAGGAAGGGAAATGAAACTTCTATATTTGCGAATTTCCCATATATGATCACCCAGTGGTTAGCTGTCCCTCCCACCCCAGCCCCCACTGCAGCTTTACTTTTAGCCTATGAGGGAGCGCTAGTCAGGCTTACAGTCTCTCTGGAAAATATTTTCTGATTATGAGACTCCCTTCTATTACTGAAAGCCCCTAGAACCTGGCAGGAGTCCATCTTTGAGCTAATGTCTTCTCTCCCTTGAGGCCTAGAGGGAATGTGATGGATCAGGGTTCCTCTTGCCTCCCTGTTCTTATAGATACCACAAAATTTACACATTAAACTTTGAAACATAGATACATTTCTCTAAAGCCTAATGAGAAAATAATATTTTCCCTATATTTGTAGGCGTCAAGCTCAGTTCATAGAAACAATGACGCTATGTCGTTAGGCAGAGCAACTTTTGGTCTTTCTTTGCTTTGCTCAAGAAGCCCAGTAAGTAGCAAACTAAAGAGTTGTGATGGCTGTTCTTTGTCCCTGTTTTACCTAACAAAATCTATTCCATTTTTTTGAAACACTTAATATCAAAATATTTTAAAATGCAAAGAGGATATCACCAAAGAAAAATCTAAATGGTAAGTAAACATGTAAAAAGATAATTAACCTCATTAGCAATAAAAAAAAAATGCAAATTTAAGCTACAGTGAGATATTACTACATGCCTACAAGTGAGGATATACAATCACTGGAACTTACGTAATGATGCTGGTGGGAGTGCCAATTTATGTAACCACTTTGGAAGACAATTTGAATCTATTAATGCTAAAAATATGCATATTCTATGACCCAACAATTCCACTCCTATCTACACATTCATATGTCCAACAGACACCTACAAGAATATTCATAGGTAAAACCACAAACAACCCAATGTTCATCAACAAAATAATGGATAAATTATGGTGAAGGCATATGGTAGAGTACCATGTAGTAACAAAAATGAATAAACTACAGCTATGTGTAACAACATGCATGAATCCCATAAATATTCTAAATATTTGGGTTCAGGCTATGCTCTCTTTCTTTACCTGGGTAATGTTTTCTGTGGTAATTCATTGAGCTGTATGTTTATTTTGTGTATTGTTCTAAATATTTCACAATGGAAAGGGTTAAAATATATATGTGTGTATATATAGATGTGTGTGTGTGTGTGTATACAGCACACATTTCCTCGGGCTCCTGAATAGTATATTGAACATAATTTTATCTTTTTTTGTATTTTTCTTTTTCTTTTAGTTTTAAATTTTATCTTTTCTTAGTGATTTAGAAGCACCACAATAAACATTGTTATTACTGGACTGGAATACACTTGATCTATGTGGGACTTTTTGTCCTAACATTAAATGACTCTAAATTTATGCTTTGAAAATTATTGCATCTGCTTCTGAGTGTGTATCTTGAGTCAGTAACAGTTCTGAGTCACCTTCTGAGTGGTAGAAATTATGTCTGACTTTTATACTAGCTTGTAGTTACTCTATTTTCCAGTAAAATGTATGACACAGTGAAAATGAGTATATCATCTTGTCTGTATTAAAAAGGTCTTAAAACCATGAAAAGTAGGGGGCATGCAGGAGGCAGCTGATCAATGACTCTCTCTCATCATTGCTGTTTCTATCTCTTTCTCCCTCTCCCTTCCTCTCTCTGAAATCTTTTAATGTGAAAAGAAGAAATCCTCTAGATGATTTCAGGAAAAATTTAGCCAGTTTTCTGACTTATTCAGCATCTCACTGTAATGACAGTAATCGCAGGAGAAGGTCCCTATTCCTCCTTCTTAAAGATACTCATGGATATAGACATACCATTCTTATAAAGCCAGGATAAGGTGACTTCTCATCAGTTAAGGCAGGAGTTCCCAGGAGTGCTCAGCATGGTTAATGTTGTAGAGAATTTGAGAGGCATGAGGACTGCACACAAAATAGGAAAGGACAACAAGGTAGCAAATGGTGAGAGAGAATGAGGGCTGTGGAATTTGGAGTATGGTGTGGAGCAAGAAAAAGGAATGGAAATAGGAACAAATAGAGGCATTTTTCAAGATAAGACTTGTGTATATTTAATGTAGTTAAATGGAAGTGGATGAGGCAATCATTGATTAAGCCATATTTGAAAGGAGTCTTTTGATAAAGACAGCCTAGGTAGAAGGGTTAATCTTGGGAAAGTCAATTTTTCTTTATTTGTGTAGATAGGTGGCAGGGGAGAGAGCAGAGGAGTTGTCAACTAATAAATATAAGCACCAAGGATGCAAGGATCTTCTGTTTTCTTCCCCTGACATAGTAGCCCAAGTCTCTAGAACAGTTTCTCGCATATAGAAGGCACTCAAAAATATTTGTTGAATGAATAGACTTTGACATCCACTCAATCTGAATTTGAATCCCAGCTCTTTCATTTGCACACTGTGGGAACTTGGACAATTTCTTTACCCTGTTAAACCTCAGCCTTATTATCTATAAAACGAGAATAATAATATAGAATGTATCTCTATATATGTTTGTAACATAGACCTTTAATATGAGCTATTATGACTTTCTTATACTTAAATATTAAGCTCAGTAGTTTGCAAAGTGTTTTATACCTAGCAGTTGCTCTCTAAATTATTTTTAATTGAATTTTCTTCTTTAACTGTAAGAAATAAACTTGCATCATTGTAAGTCACAATATTTGTGGGTTTTTTAATTGATTCAGAGAGAGGAAAGGAGAGGGAGAGAGAGAAACATCAGTAATGAGAGAGAGTCATTGATCAGCTGCCTCCTGCACGCCCCCTATTGGGGATCAAGCCTGAAACCTGGGCATGTGCCTTGACTGGGAATCAAACCAGGATCTCCTGGATCATAGGTCGATGCTCAACCACTGAGCCACGCTGGCTGGGCAATCACAATATTCTTAAATATTTTTCAGAAGCTTTCTAGTTGTGGGGACTTAATTTTGTTAGAATAACATAAAATACGTATTTTATTTTTACAAAGTTATAAAAATAACTTTTTCTAAAAGTTGGTTATAAAAATTAATTTGTTTTTAAATAATTTATTCTTGACCCCTTAGATCCAAATACTTAGCATCACATTCTGGCATTTTCTTAACTTCATCAGCAATTAGGAAGGCAGCTATAGTGGAACAGGGCTAAAAGGTAGCTTTTTAAGACAGAAGGAGAAATGTAGATGTATATGTAGAATACAGAGGGGAAAGCACTCTCAACCTTCCTGCTAGGAAGTTCTAAAATATAAAGTAAATAACTTTTATAAAGTAAAAATTGGTTGTATCTAAATAATAATGAACAAAATTAGTGTTCTCATAAAGCCTTCTAAGTTTAAAACTTGACTGCTCACTTCTCATGCTAACATCTACATTTGTTGCTGTAGGGGTTGCCCAAGACTCTTGCTTAGAGCCTTAAATGAGTATAATTGCTATTGTTATAGACATCAGAAAAATTCTGCCTATGATTAAGAGATAACCATCACATGACAACTCTAAGTGCATTTACACTTTTAACTCCTTGGAAACAGATAAAGGCAAAGTAGTAGTATATTATTTATTATTTCTCAGAAGTCAGCATTCCAAATCTCACAACTATTTCTTGATTAGTCAAAGCTGAAAACATTTTGTGATTGAAGTTATCATATGATTTCTGCCCTGCAGAAACTTACATTTTGGAGACTCTGAAACAAAAAAATGAGAGACATAACACGAAAGTGCCTATTAAGATTCTATATAGTTGTGAAGTTTGTATTAGTTAGTAACACAGAAAAACAGTGGTAAGATGATAGCTCTGAGGGAATCAAAGTGAAGGGGAAAAGTGTTTTTTTAAGGATAAGGCAGGTTTGCACATGTTAGGAGACCAAAAGAAAAGGACAGCTGAAGTGGGGAAATATTAGAGAAGGAAGTCATGGAATAAGGTCCTGGAGGTTGAAAGAAATGTGATCAAAGGCACAGATAGAGCCTCAGAAAGGAGAAGACAACAGGGAAGGGGGAAAAAGGGTGGGGTGAGTAAAAAAGAAAATTTGGATTGAGAACAGAAGTCATATGGAATGGCCCAGATTTTGTAAATAAATTAGGAGGCAAAATGAGTGTTGAGAGCAAGATAAGGCTAAGAAAGAACAAGTTGGAAGCTTGGGAAAAACGAAAAGAGTTTCGGAAAACCTGTTGTAAGGGCGTTCAATAGAACGTCAACAGGAGATGACCTAAAAAGGAGTCTAGCATGTCTGTGAAGGCCCTAAGATTGCAGAGCATGCTTTTGCAGTATCTTGCAATGATCAACCAAGAAGAAGCAACAGGAAAAGCAAATGCTGGGGGTTGCTCATGGTGGAACAGGGAGGTGTTCTGGAGTCCTGGTGAGTGTCTGGGCACCCTGGTGCCTCTGCTTGAATAGAGAAAAGAACGTCAAGGGGTTTATTTATTTATTTAGCCAGTGTTAACCACCTACTGTATACCCATCAACGTGAGTAGCTTTTGTTATCTTATTCCTGGAAACAGTTCCCTAATTTATAGCCCCAGTCCTGATTTCTCTTTTGATTTCAGAGCCCAGCCTTCCAACTGCCTGTAGGGCATCTCTGCTTTGATGTTCCATATCTAAAACTGAATGATTCATCTTTTTCCCAAACCTATCTCTATACCTGATTACCCCATTTCTGTTAATGATGGTATTACCTTTCTAGTCTCCCAGGTCTGAAACTTTTGAGTCATCTCTGGCGTTTCCTCTCCCTTCCTGAGTGTGTCATCAAGTTCTGTCACTAATTCCAGGTGTACTTTGGAGACATAATGGGTTCAGTTCTAGACCATCGCAATAAAGTGAGTATCACAATAAAGCGAGTTGTATTCTTTTTGCTGGTGGAGCATCTTGCCTTCAGTTTGTAAAAAATGCAACACCTGTGAGGCTCAATAAAGCGAGGCGCAATACAATGAGGTATGCCTGTGCTTCTACCGGAATGTTTCTCTGGCTTTTCTGCCTTCCCATTGCCAAGGCAATACAGACTGTTGTTATTCCATACGTTTATGCCTTTTCAACTGGTTTCCCTGCCTCCAGGCTCTACCCAATCCATTCAGTCTTATAAACCACACCCAGATTAATCTTAATAAAATGTCAGTTTGATGAGTCATTTCTCATCTCAAAAATCTTGAAGGAGCTGTCACAGAGTGCCTAAGGAAACAAGAAGGCCCTAGAGGAGTTCACATTCCAGTGAGAATGGCTGCAGTTAATGAGACAGGAGGTGATCAAGGAAGGATTCTCCCAGGAGTGATGAGAGAAGAGAATGGATGGAAGAAAGCTGGGAAGCCCCAAGGTTGAGGGAATAGGTCGTGGAGAAAGAGGTGATGCCAAGGAGACTCAGGGCAGTTTAGACGGGTCAGAGGAGAACCAGGGGAGAGTGTGCCACGGAAGCTAAGGTAGGAGAGGATGTCCAGGAGCAGAGAGAATCAAGAGGACTTTTCCCTGGTGAGAGTCTATTGAATCTGGCAATTAGAGGGACAGAATCCAGAGCAGTTTTAGGGGAGTGTACAGGGAGGCTATGGAGGGTTGAGAAATAAAGAAGTAGAAACAAGGAACATAGGTTTCTTTTTAAATCTTGGTTGAGAAGAGAAAAGAAACCGTGCTGAAGCTAAAGATGTACTTAATTTTTACCCCAACAAGGGTAGAGGCACACTAGATCACAGCCCAAGGGCAGAGATCTCAGTGGTGAAAAAGAGTCTGATAGTAGATAGAGGGAAGTTGATTGATGGAGCAAGATCCCTAAGGAGGTCTGAGGAGATAGACTCTAATGAGGGCAAAAAAGTTTTTGTCCATTTATAATCATCTTCTTGCTACATACATCCTAATTTTGACTGTATATGTGTTATGGTTGTATGTGGTTTAGGTAGTGATGCATTATGAAATGACTGCATGAATTTTTGCAACTAGAAGGGGTAGCAGCTGGATAAGTCATTACAAAGGAGTTACTAGTAACCTCAGCTTGAAAGAGTGAAATCATTCACTAAAGTTCAAAGATATCTTTCACTGTTGCCATGAAAATCAGCTGAGGATCAATAATATTTTCTGACTGGGAACTGGGTGTATTAGTTTTCTATTGCTGCTCTAACAAATTACCAGACATGTAGTGGAAGGTCAGAAGTCCAACACGGGTCTCACTGGGCAAAAATAAAGGTGTAGGCAAATCTCCCCGTCTCAAGGTCCTTAACCTTAATCACATCTGCAGGTTTCTTTTGCCATATAAGATAACGTATTCTCAGGTTCTGGGAATTGGACTGTGGACATCTTTAGGGGCTGCTATTCTGCCTGTCACACTGGAACTGAGGATGAGATCTTTGTTTTAAGGTGGAGGTTTGAAATGGGAAAAAGAAAGGTGTTTAGTATTGGGAATTTTGTTTTTTGCACTTGAAACAGGCAAGCTGCTTGTTCTGGTAGGCACATTGGTTTCTAGATGCCAGGTATGTGATGTCTAGATGCTAAGAAGTTATTGATAAACAGTTTACAGGTAGCTTAGAGAGAAATTAATCTATTTTTCAGATGAAAAAGATAAAATTTTAGTTGTGCTAAGAAAATAAGAGATGGGTATTTTGACCTAAACATTTAGACTAGAGAAAATGGGGTAATAGCATGACTACTGGGTTCTAGGTATGATGATAGCAACAGAAATAAAAGAGAGAAAACCCTAAATGTTTTATTTTATAGGAACCCATAGCATTAGAATAAGTTTCACTAGGAAGTCTTAGATTAGAATTTGGTAACAATATATTCAGAACTTAATTCTCTCTCTTCATCCATAATTGCCCGGTAGTCTATAGATACATGCATTGTAATATGGGGCTAGTTATTGGTGTCAAACTTAGTAAAATACCATACTTCAACCACAAGAGCTAACTGGTAAAAAAAAAAAAAAAAAAGAAAGAAAGAAAGAAAGAAGAAAGAAAGAAAGAAAGAAAGAAAGAAAGAAAGAAAGAAAGAAAGAAAGAGAAAGAAAGAAATGGTCCTAATTATAATATTATTAATTGAATATTATAAATATTAATTTTTTTAATATTATTTTTAAATATAAGAAAAATGAAATGACATAGCACTTTTTTATAATAGAGTTTGTCTACTATATTCCAGGCATTGTAGTAAATATTTTATTAATGTATCTTTATTGTTGAAAGTATTACAGATATCCCCTTTTCCCCCATTGATCCCCTCCACCCCGCATCCACCCCACCCCCAGGCCTTCCCCATACCAGTGTCTGTGTCCATGGGTTATGCATATATGCATATAAGTTCCATGATTAGTCTCTCCCCACCCACTTCCCCACCCTCACCTTCCCTCTGAGATCCCTCAGTCTGTTCCATGCTTCTATGTCTCTGGATTTATAGCCTAATTCCAAAACCAGATAAAGACACTACAAAGAAAGACAAAGGCCAATATCCCTGACGAACATAGATGTAAAATCCTCAACAAAATATTAGCAAATCGATCCAACCATATATTAAAAAGATCATACATCATGACCAAGTGGGATTTATTCCAGGGATGCAAGGCTGGTACAATATTCGCAAATCAATAAACATGATACACCACATAAACAACTGAAAGACAAAAATCACATGATCATATCAATAGATGCAATGTAGTAAATATTTTTAAAAGATTTTAAAAATTGTATAGTATTACGTATTTAAAATGATATCTGATAGTGGTTATATCCTGAGCTCTAAAGGGAAAGTAAAAGAGGAACAAAATATATTCCATTTTATACTCCAGTATTAAGAGAATTTAGTCAGTAAATGAGATGGAAAATATTAGTGCAACTTTCATCTGATTTATTTTACTACGCATAAACTAAAACTTAAAAATTAGTTTTGAGGTTGATAAAAATAAGAACCCTGTAAATTCACATTTTAAAACCTTCTACTTGTTTTTTTATATATCTTATTTTTAAAACAATAATAATTCAATTTGGCTATAATTAATAGGATTTGTTCTATAAATTAGTATATAACAAATCATTACTATAAGCAGTTTAGAGAGTTTTTTGGAAATGTGTAATCTAACTTCTATTTCCATATAAGTTGAAAGCAACCATCTGACTTTATTTATTTTACTGTAATCAAATTAAACTTGTATTTTATATACCTATCTAACCATTCATTTTTCCAGCAAATAAGTATTGAACTCCTGTCATGGGAAAGGCACTATGCTAGGTCCCGTAAGATATTTAACACACAGACTTTTTTACTTTTTATTTGCAGTTCTAAACTTATGCCCTGTTGTGAAATGAAAGACTTTATTACGTCAGCTATCTGTCCTAACCTGCCCCTTTATATCTAATCTCTGTATCTTAAAAAATTTTATTCACCTTTCCACAATGAAAAGTCTCTCTTTCATCCCTGCCAATTCTTTCCCCAGAGGCAACCAGTGTGTTATTTTCCTGTATAACTTTTCAGATGCATTTTGTGTATCAAGCAACTATGTATATATTAAACCCCATACATATTTTCCTGCATTTTGCTTTTTTAAAAAAACTTCCTCATTCTTTCTTATGTCTGCATACTATTCCATTGTATGGACATATCACAATTCATTTACTTACGGACATTTTCATTAATTTTAATATTATGCTATTCCAAAGTAAAGAGCCTTATATTCAAATATATTTGTGGGATATCTTCCTAGAAATTGAACTGCTCTGTGCATTTGTAATTTTGGGTAAATATTGCCAATTTGCCCCTTATAGAGGTTGTGCCTGTTTCCCCAGACTTCAGCAACATATGATGGTGATCTTTGCAAATCCAAAGGATGAAAAATGTCATCTCAATGTACTTTTAATTTGTATTTCTCTTATTATGAGTGAGATTAAGAATCTTTTTATATGTTTTAAAAGCCATTTGTATTTCCTTTTCTTTTTCTCTTAGGTTACTGTGATTCATTATTGCTTATATAATAGAGAAATAGGAAATTATTTATATACTAGAGAAATGAGCCCTTTGTCAGTGAGTTGCAAATTATCTTTTCCTAGTTTGATATTTGTCTTCTCAGTTTGTGGTAGCTTTTGTCATGCAGAAACTTTTATTTTTATTTTATAGGATTACCTTTATGGATTCTGGACTTTGTGTTATGCTTAAGCTTTCCCCACTCTTGAGATAATTTTTAAAAATTCTTCATGGTTTCCTGTAGTAGTTTTAGATTAACAAACATTCTTAATCATTACAAGTTCTTAATTGTATATCTGAGCTATATTAGCAAATCATCCCATGAAAATATAGAATAGTAATAAGGAGCTTGGACTCTGGAGTTGATAATTTGAGCTTCTCTGTTTCCGGGCTGTATGACCTTGGGCATGCTACTTAATTAACCTCTCTGAGCCTCCACGGCTTCATCTGTAAAATGGAAATGATAAATAGTACTTAGTTTGTTGTGAGAATTGCAGGAGATGATTCATGTAAAGCCCTTAGCATAATGTTTAACAAGCTGGAAGCATTCATTAAATGTAACCTATTACTGTGATAATGATGATGGACACAGACTATTCTTTCAACCCCCACTACCATCCCATAATTCATGACTTTAGTCAAAAAGGGTTGAATTTTAAAAATGCATTCATTCCAAATTTGCAAACATTACCACTTCGGCATTAACAATCCAATTTCCTCTAAGCGTACTAGTTCTCAACCATGGCAGTACATTAGAATCACCTGAGTAAAATTTTAAACTCCAAATGCCTGGGTCCCTATCCCAGACTGTTTTAATTGGTCTAGAGTGTGGCCCAGACATTTTTCAAAAGTCTCTCTGGTGATTTCAATGGTCATCTAAGATCTAGAATCACTATCCTAACACTACGCTAGTGATTTCAGATACGAAGGGAAACATACTCATTGCTTCTTAAAAACAATATATAGAAATCTTTTATAGTAAAATGCCATGAATTAGTTAGGAAGACATTAAAAAGAGAACATAGAAGAGCTGAGACAGGTATCAGAGATATTGAGGAAGAGTTACAAAGTTGAAGATATTCCTCATATATGTATAAGAGTAAAGCTTAGGGCAGCTTTACTCTAAATGCTTTTATAACTATTACTTAGAGGTAAGGGACATGAAGTGTTTATATTTGTTAGATGTGTTAACTGAAGAATTTAAGATTCTTACTACCCCCATTGCTTTCCTGGATAATTCTCAAAAAATAAATAATTTCTGATCGTGAGTAATATATCTTATTTTCTTACACATTTTAGCAGTTTGGAAGGATTTGGAACAGCATTTTAGCTCATTTATAGATATAGTGTGAGTAGGATATAGATGAAAATTAGATATTACTGAATCTGAAGAGCAGCATGGTCTAGAGAGACTGAACAAGGAGTCTGGGGGCCAAAATACAAGTTCCTGAGCTTCAGTTTCCTCAGCTGCAAAATGAGAGAATTAAGATTTCCCAAAGGTTTCTTTCAGCTGTCTCACCAAGTCACCTAAGGAAAGCCTTTCTTTTTTTTCTTTTCCTTTTTTTTTTTTTTAATGTATCTTTACTGTTGAAAGTATTACAGATGTCACCCTTTTTCCCCCATTGACCCCTTCTACCCAGCACCCACCCCAGGCCTTCACCACACTATTGTCTGTGACCATGGGTTATGCATCAGTCAATAGAATACAGGGAAAGTATTCTAGCTCAAGCTTTTAAAATATATATTTCATAGTCTTTTTTGTCTTTAGCTATGTAAGGCAGTATACCTTCTCAAATATTAAACTGTGCCTTGATGATACTAGATTAATACATGTCCTGCCTAACTAGTATATTTACATTTTACATTTAATCAGGGGCCCCTGGTATCTTAGTCCAGAGGGGTGACTAATGGAGGGTTGGGGGCTGCATCTTGAGACTGGCTAGGATATGTTGGAACATGAGCTTTCTGTTGCCCTTCAAATCATGCCCTGTGGATCCCCCTTCTACATTTTCCATTGCTTTCTACTGCTCTTTTTGCATTATAGTACTCATTAGGACTCACACAATTCTTGTATTGGTTGTCTTTACATTCTCTCTTCCCTACAAGAGTGTACATTTTTTTTTAGCCAGAATACATTTATATTATATTCCCTATATGAGCTAGTACAGTGTCTTGGCACACAAAAGGAGCCTGACAAAGGTTTAATTGAATTAGGTTGTTAAAATGTCATTTTAATTTCATTTTTTCTCTATCTTTTTTTCTGTGATACTGTACCTTTCATAGTTTGCATTATAATATTTCAAAATGTTTTACACCATCCTATTACACAAAGTATTATTTCACAACAGTGTCCTTTATTTTCTGAATACAGCAATGTGCTTTTCACTCTCAAAAGCCTAGTAGTAGTAATTAATAAAGCAAGGAAGTAGTCATGATACCAATATAAAAAACCAACATATTAAGTAAGCTTTTTGTAGTAAATATGTAGGATAACTTAAAGAGAAGTGTGATTTTGAGGTAGCTTATGTATGCTATCAATGTAGTTAAGTATTATAAACACATCAAAACTAAACTTTTTAATATGTTAATTATAATTTACTAAACTTACATTATTCTGAGTTAACAATGAACAACTATGTATATAACATTTATTATCACAAACCATTAAAATAAATCCTATGTATGTAACTCAGAATTGAGATTTGATAATATTGAAATTTGAATGTAGTAGTAGGGAGTACATTGAGTATGCTAGTATTTTGATGAAGTAGCATAAAATTTCAAGTTACTATAAAAAATCCAGTTGTTGTCCTAGCCAGTTTGGTTCAGTGGTTAGAGTGTTGGCCCTTGGATTGAAGGGTCCTGGGTTGGATTCCGGCCAAGGGCACACCCCTCAAGTTGTAGGGAGGTAACCAATTGATGTGTCTCTCTCACATTGATGTTTCTCTCCCTCTCTCTCTTTCCCTTCCACTCTCTCTGAAAAGCAATGGGAAAGAATATCCTCAGGTGAAGATGAAAAAAAGAAAGGTCAGATAAATAAAGTATCAATAAATACTTAAATAAATAATCCAGTTGTTTAAAAATTTGTATTGAATAAAATGAAATCAGCATTGTTTTTTTATCATGGATTTAACAAAATTAACAGCTTATCAAATAATAAGATATAAGAAATATAAAAACTACATATTCAGAGAAAATTTCATGTTTTTAGCTTAATAGTTAAGCTGGGATTTTGAATTGTGAGGATGTTTCAACAGCTGAAACATTAGGATGGTTGAAAATTCTCCATCCTCTGCCCTCCCTTTGAGTCTATCTCTGTGGGCTCTTGAAAGAAGTTGAAAATGATAACTCTTGAGGTCTGGATATATACCTTACATTTTGAACTCCACTGGTCACATATACTTAATTAAAAGATTCAGAGATGATCCCAAATGGTTTCTATAACTATGATCATTTCAGTATTGGTAGTTACATCCTTTATTAACTGTTCTTCAAACTTACTGTCTTCTAACCTCATTATTATAAGCAACTCTCAAGGACAGCAGCAAAAAAAAGGCATTTAAAACAAGAGCCAACAGACATTTGGAGTTATTTGGAGTTTCAACAATTCTTTTTAATTCAGAAGTCACGTGTTATACACATTAAAATTCATTTTATAAATGAAAATTACAGATATGGAAAAGTTGTTTTGGGGGGAAAATTCATGATCTTTAAATTCTGAGTGATTGAATTAAATATTGACCATTTGCGAAATATTTTCACGGCGTATACCAGATATTACTTTTTAAAGGTGTGTTTTTTCGTTTTAAATATTTGGGGGTCCAATAGGCACGATGACATTTTCTAACATACACTTTTTGGGTCCTTTCCTCTGCTAAATCTTTGAATTGCCCGAAGTATTAAAGAGAACTGCTGTCAAGAAAGGTATTTTCTTTTCAAGATGGACGTTTGCACAAGCAAAATATTGTTTTAGACAGGAGAATTCCAATTTTGAAGAAAATATCAAAACACTTTTTATTCCTTATTCCTCATCCCCTGTGTAAAATACAAGTTAAATCTTCATTGTAACCATTTTCCCATCGCGTGGTGCCAGGCTCGAGATGAAGGCTTTCCTCGCCCAGCGCCGTGTTTCTGAAACCCGGCGCTTTCCCTCGATCTTTGGGCTGATAACCTCAAACATGGAGGATGCTTCTGATTCTTCACGAGGGGTTGCTCCATTAATTAATAATGTAGCTCTCCCAGGCTTTCCGCCGTCTCTTCCTGTATCAGTGACAAGCTGTAAAAGTCATCGAGTAGCCAATAAAAAGGTAGAAGCGAGAAGTGAAAAGCTCCTCCCAACAGCTCTTCCTCCTTCTGAGCCGAAAGTAGATCAGAAACTTCCCAGGAGCTCGGAGAGGCGGGGAAGTGGCGGTGGGACGCGAACCCCCGCGCGGAGCCAGGCCGTGGCAGCCGAGCGAGCGGCGGCCGGCGGCGCGTTCGGGCGGCGGGAGGCGACCCCCCGGGAGGACAGAGCCTCCCTCGCCGCCTTTGTAGTGGAGACGGCGAAGTGTCAGTCGGCGAGCTCGCAGGTGAGGGGCTCCGTGTGGTCGCTCGGGAGCCGGGAGCCGGCGGGCGCCGGCAGGGAAGTGCAGGCGAGCGGGGAACAAAGCGCAGGGGGCCGGGGGCCGCCCGCGGGGAGCTCCCTTGCGGCACCGGCCCGGCCGGCTGCGCGCGGAGCACGTTGAGAGCCTGGCGGCGGCGGCGGGCGGGGAGCCGACGCTGGGGGAGGGGGCTGCCGCAGCTCCCGCACCTCCCGCCCGCCCGCGGCGGGGCGGCCGGCCCCATTGTGAGCCTGCGAACCGGCGTGCGGAGGTGGGGCGCGCTGGGAGGGCAGAAGCGGCGGCTCCGCTTGCTCAACACCCCGGCAGCTACGGGCTCGACCTCGTCTCCGGTGGCACCCGCGCCGCGTCAGTCACACAAAAGGCAGTGGAGCTTCCCCGGCGCGTGGACCGGCCCATGCCGCCGCCGAGCGCTCCCCACCTTACCGGCTTTCTTTTCCCTCCAATTTTCATAGGAAAGCGGGGCCGACGCCGGCGGCCGAACGTCAGAGTGAGCCCGCGGGCGGACAGGAGATGCCGCTGCTACACCGAAAGCCGTTTGTGAGACAGAAGCCGCCGGCGGACCTGCGGCCCGACGAGGAAGTTTTCTACTGTAAAGTCACCAACGAAATCTTCCGCCACTACGAGTAAGGACCGAGCGGGGGTGCGGGGGGGGGGGGGGGAGGACTCCCTCCCCAGCGTCCTTTTGTCTTTCCCATTCCTCGCCCTAGACTTGTGGCTGGGCGACTTAAAAGTGCCAGGTGGCCGCGGGCCCACGTTTATCTGTTCCCCGAGCCGGACCCGGTGACTTTGCGGTGCCCCCGGGGGGGCCAGACCCTCAGCGGCGCGCGTGGGGAGAGCGGGCGGGGTCCGAAGGGGCAAAGGGTCCCGGGCCGCCGTGTGGGCTGCTTCTAGCTGCGGCTGCCACCCGGCCGCAGGGCGGCGGAAACTCCCCGCCTCGCCCCTCCCTGCCTCGGCCACACGCGCACTACGGGGCCAGTTCCGGGATCCCCGCCCGGCCGCCGAGGGGATCCCCGCTCGGGTCAGCGGCGAGGGGCCGCCGTCCCCCTGCCCGGAGAGGGAATCCCCGCCCCTGGGGGCAGGAAACGGCCGGGCTGGGAGTCGTTTTCTCGGACTGGAGTGGAGCCTGACTTGGGAGCTGCTTAGGGTAGGGGCGGGAGGGAGTGGAGCTGAGAGTCGGGGAAGGAGGCGGCTCTGGGGGGGGAGGAGAGGCCCGGGGCCCGGGACTAAACCGTCCGCCGGTGGCCTCTGGTCCCGTGCGGCTAGGCCTCGGAGTGAGCGGCTCGAGCCGTGCGCTGTGTCACCGCCTCTTCTTGGTGACTAACTCCGGGCCCTGGGGAACTCAGCGTCTCCGCCCCCGGGAGACCGGGTGAGGAAGAAGTCAGGGCTGGGGGGCGGGAAGTGGAGGAGTAGAGATCAGGGCCCTGGGCGCCCCAGGTTTTCACTTTCGCACAGCCCAGAGGGCCTCGACGAGAGCTAAGGGAGGAGGTTAAGACAAGTTCAACAGCCTCAGCCAGTCTCTTTATCCCCCTGCGCATGTGGGCTGCCTGACATGTGCCATTCGCTATTGTTTTGATAAGAATCCGGAGCTGCCGCATGTGTAGTTTTAACCCCTAAATTTTTAGTCCTTCGCCTGGTTTATCCCAAGAGATCCCCTTGTCCTGGTACACCAAACAAGGAGGTGTTTTAGAGATCTGTATTTAAACACAAAATCTCCAAGTGAGAATCTGAATTGATGAATCACTAAAACAGCCTGATTCTCCCTTTTCTTATGCTTTATCCTGTCCTCTCCACTCAGAAGGAATCCTTTGTGGGTTTTGTATTACAGCAACCAAATAAATTGTGTAGGGCGCACTGTGGGGCTTGATCCAGCGAGGGCTTTAGTCGAACTGCACCTGTCTGAGAAGTGAGTACATAGTGAAGTTAGAAAAGTCAGTTCCTTTGAGCTTCTAAGTAAGCCTTTTCCTTCAGCTCCAGAGTTACACATAAATATGTTAGATCTAGAGACGTTTTTCAGCAGGCAGTGCTTTTAAATAGGAGTGCACATCTTACTCTGTTCCTGTACAGACTTGTTTTGTTACTTGTAACTATTTAAGTGAATTTGGATTAGGTAACTTGACAAGGATGATGCCTCGTTTTTCTTTTTGAAGTTAAAGTTAAAATCCTTGATAATAATTCCAAATTTTAAAAAAATTATACTTAAGAGTGCCAACAAAATAGGAAACAGGCTTAGATTTCAAGCTGTTCTCTTCTTTGCAATCTTACCTTTTTAAGAAGATCTCGCTTTATCAGGGAGACTGCACATGGATGTTATCTTTTAATTAAACACTTTTCATATACTTTGGTTCTTGATAATTTACAATAGTCATGGAGAAATCTCAAATGCGGAAATAAAGGAAGAGACTTTTGGTATTCCATATCTACTACCTTCATTAATAAATAACTGTGTCCTTTGTAGCCTTATGGCATTAAATTTTAAAAACAACAATTGTTGTTGTTTCCTCTGTGCTGATGTGTTTAGGTTTTGGGAAATTACAAGCAGTTCAGGAGATTCAGTTTGCTTGGGAGCAGAGATATTAAATCATTTACCCTGAACAAAGGAGAGCTACTGGTGTTCTTAGGTATTCATCTTTCGGACTTTGAATTGGCAAAACTGGAAAATTTTAATTGTGTTAAATTTTGGATTACTTTTTCTTGGATGATAACAAAGAAATCTTTTCAAAAATACATTTACAGTGGATGGTATATGATGGTCTGCAGTACTGTGGTAATCTGGCCCTTGTCACAGGTCTGGAGAAACTATGAAGGAAACCTGTTTTCACCAATTCATTAAATCACCAATTGGTTTATGTGAATTTGTTTGAAGATTATCCTTTAAGTGCATTATCTTGAATTTCTTTTATATTTGTCCACTGTGCTCACTTATTTGCTCAGGTTTTTTATTTTTTTAATATAACTTCCTCTACTTTAGTCAGTCTCAAAGAGATTTTCTATACTGTCCCACCTTGTTCACTTCCCAGCACAATGCAAAGCAACTTTTTCCTCTACCTTTGGTTAGTGAGTTTTTAATTGCCAAATAGTTTTCTGTCTTTATCTTATTTGATACTATAGTCTAACACTTCCTCCTTTGTCCTTCTAGGCAGCAGTGATCACCCCCTCCATTTTATCTAGTGTGACATCTGCTATTATTGCACTGTAATGCAATGTATTTGTTGCCTCACATTTTCTCTTTTCCTAGACCCTGAATTCTTTGAGACAGGGACTATGACCAGGCTAGATCCTAAATGATTATACAGTACAAACTCCTTTATTTTGTTTGTTTGAACTATATGCTCTTTAACAAATTGCTAACTCTTGTTTGACCTGCTTTCCATAAGCAAAAAAGACTCATTAAAAGTAGCACATTAACTATAGGCAAATGCATAAGCTAAAGTGCAAAAGAATGACATTAGACTACTATTTTACAGTATAAAGAAAAGTTAACTTAAAATGGATTAAAGACTTGAACATAAGAAACTAAACCGTAAAACTCCTAAAAGAAAAGATAGGTGGGAAGCTTCTTGACATCAGTCTTGGTGATAATTTTTTGAATCTGACATCAAAAGCAAAAATAAACAATGGGGCTACATCAAACTAAAATGCTGCATAGCAAAGGAAACCATCAACAAAAAGAAAAGGCAACTTACTTAATAGGAGAAACTATTTGCAAATCATATACCTGATATAGATTAATATCCAAAATATATAAAGCACTCATATAACTCAATAACAAACTATACAATCTGATTTAAATGTGGGCAGAAGAGTTGAATAGATATTTTTCCAAAGAAGACAGACTAATGGCCAACAGGTAATGAAGAGATGCTCTTACATCATTAATCATCAGGGAAATGCAAATCAGAATCATAATGGTTATCACCTAGCACCTGTTAAAATAGCTATTATCAAAAAGACCAGAAATAACAACTGTTGGCCAGGATGTAGAGAAAAGGGAACCCTTGTGCACTCTTGGTGGGAATGTCAGTTGGTGCAGCCATTATGGAAAACAGTATGGAGGTTCCTCAAAAAAATTAAAAACAGAATTGCCATATGATCCAGCAGTGCCATTTCTGAGTATTTATGCAGAGAAAACTAAAACATTAATTTAAAAAGATATCCATCTTCATGTTCATTGTAGTATTATTTACAATGATCAAGATATGGAAACAACCTAATTATCCATCGATATACTGGGATAGCCTTTCTCACCATGTGGTCTTTCATCCTCAGAAGGCTAACCTGAGCTTCTTCACCTGCTGGTATCAGAGTTCCCAGAGAGGGAGAGCAGAACGCTCAATGTCATTTCTGTATTACGTTAGTCAAAGCTACTGTCAAGGCCAGCTCAGATTCAAGAGATGGTAAAATACACTCTGCCTATTGTAAGAATATCCCAAGTCATATTTCTGAGGAGCCTGCACACCTTCAACCCTCTTTGCAAAGTCTACCACTAAGCAGTTGACAAAATTTTATACTTAGGTTATCCTGATTGGATTTTTGGATGTTCCTGATAGTTCCTCTTCAGTTAATCCCTCTTCCTGTCCCCCTTCCCAGGGCCAAACTTTCTCTTCAAAGAGTCCTAAGTTTTTTATGTGTTCCTCTGACATTGTTCCTCTCTCATACTGGTTATTCTCCTGTGTATTCTAGCATCTCTCTGCAAATATGGTATCTAAACAATCAGAAATTGATGCTATTTACTAAGCGGGCATATACTGTGCTGGGCACAGTATTATAGCTTACCTTATTTAATTTTTGTGTTGACTGTTCATGAAAGATATACTCATTTTACAGAAGGGGAACAGGGTTCACTAAGGTTATGTAACTTACCCAAATTCACATTCTACAAGTGGTAAAGCTGAGATTCAGATACTTTTCCTCTCCTTTCCATTCATATGTGTACTTTCTCCATCTAAATACACAGAAATAAATGACAGCCCTGTTTAGTTTTGAAAATATCAAATAGATACAGCTTTAGTGAGGACATGTATAGCTCATTTTGCCCCACTGTCTTTGGGATTTGCATGTGTATGGGAATTTCCTATGCATACATATTAAAATTTTATTTTCTCCTGTTAAAAAATAAATAAATAAATGACTGCCAGTGAGAGAACATTTTTTTATTATTATTTTATTTTTTCAATCACCATTTATCCCCTCTATGCCCTCTTTCCCCTCCACACTCCCTCCCACCCTAACCCCCATAATCACCACACTGTTGTCCATGTCCATGAGTTCTCTTTTTTTCTTTTTTGCAATTCCCTCCACCCCTCCTCCAACACCCCCACACACACACCAGAGCTGTCTGCCTGCTTTCTATGAGTCTGTCTCTATTTTGCTTGGTAGTTCAGTTTGTTCATTAAATTCCACATATGAATGAAACCATATGGTACTTGTCTTTCTCTGCATTTGTTTATTCTTGACGCTATACTTTGGAGAGTTTTTGGAGATGCTGAGATAATTTGTCCTTGTAATCAGAAATGAATGTATGTCTGTCATGGAAGCACAGATGAGACTGCTGAATGTCAGAGGGATGGAGGAGGGCGGGTGGGTGGAGGGGGAGAGAGTAACTAAAGAATTTATATGCATATATGCACAACCCAAGGACACGGATAACGATGGGGATGGGACGGGGTGGAACGGGTCATTGGGGAGAAAAGGGACATCTGTAATATTTTAAATAAAAATAAAATTTACAAAAAGAAAGAAATGAATGTATGTCTGCAACACGATTGCATAAATCACATAGCTACTATGGGAGTCAGTGTAATGGGAATATAGAAAATTGAGCTGATAACTGCTGTGGAGTTGCAGAGATACCCAGATTGGGGACAGTGTCCCAGTTGGGTCCTGAGAGATGGAACTGTCAAGACACAATGAGGAAAAGGGGCATTCTAGGCAGAGAATGCTCTAAAGTATACTTTTTAAGCAGAGAAAACAATATAAAAAGGCACAGAAATGTGAATTTGCAGTTCACTTGAAATTGGCCTTTTCATGTTATTGTTAAGCTAGGACATTTGTTAAACTTGTATAGTTTTCACTTGTTAATTTCTGTTTAAGGTTTTAGTTTCTTGATTTTAAAAATCTTTATTGCTATTCCTCACCTTAGTGTCATCTGCAGATTTTAGGGGCCTGCTTTGTATGTTGTCATTAAGTATTCACTAAAGTTTTTTAAGACTAAACTTTATATTTTTAATTAGTCATACTTTCCTCCTGACCGTTTATAATAAATGTAATAAATGTAAGTTTCCTCTAGCTTGTATTTCTCTATACTGTATAACATAAGGCATGTGCAATCTGCCATGCCCAGGATCACCTGCTCTGTTTTTGTAACCTGTCAGTAAAGGAAATTGTTAGAACAACCTATGCTGTCTTCTAGCAGTTACTGTTTTTAAGTTCAGAAGCCATACTTTCCACGTCCTGCTATACCGTATACTGTTTAAGTCAGGAATTATGTTCATTTTTATCCTATGGCTGCATTTCTCAGTTATACTGATTATCTTGTGGACAGTGGAATTTATGTCCCTTACATCTTTTCTGCAGTATTGTGCTGGATCTTTTTTTTAATTTTATGTCTAGTTAATAAAGTTTTGGCCCTTAAGTAGAATACACTTTGCATTTATCTTTTCTGAATTGAATTTGGTTTTTGGTTTTTGTCACTTCATTCTTAATCTTATTCTAGGTTTTTAGTTGTCCAGATACCCAGCAAGTTAACAGTATGTTGCCCTTTGTTCCTTAGTTTGTTCACCAGAGTTAGTTGATTTTATATTAGAGGTGTTTTCTTACCAGTAATGGACCTGGTGACTCAGAAACAATTTTTCCTTAAGAAATAATGGTAAAGAGCACAGGTCATCAAGCTTTTTCTTAAAGGGCCAGATAATATTTTAGGCTTTGCAGGCCATAGGATGTCTGTTGCACCTACTCAGCTCTCAGATTATATGTTGAGAAAGCAGTCACAGATAATACCTAAAGGTATGGGTGTGATTGTGTTCCAGTAAAACTGCAAAAACAGGTGGAAGGCTGGATTTGGCCTCTGGGCCAGTACTATGCCAATCTCTGGTAAAGAGGATTGTTGAAGGAATGTAGTAATAAATTGGAGACATAATAATCTATATTAGCCTAAAGGTATGTTTGTATCAAGCAGTACTTTGTATTTTATTTTTTTGAATTCCTGATTTTTGAAGTTTTTTTCCTTTTTTAAATTTTATTGTTGACAGGATTACAGATGTTCCCCAGTTTTCCCCAGCTTTGCCTTCCTCCTCCCAGTCCATGCCCCACCCCAAGCCTTTACTACACTATTGTCTGTGTCCATTGGTTATGCAGTATGTATATGAGTTGTTTCATTAATCTCTTCCTGTCCCCCCCACCCCCACCCCGCCTCTGAGATTTGCCAGTCTGTTCCATGCCTCCATGTCTCTGGACCTATTTTGTGCATCAATTTATTATGTTCATTAGAGGTACTTTGTATTTTATAAACTTTTGTTCACAATAGTAAAATGTGCTTCTTGTAAATGTTTCATTTTATAATACAGAAATTGAACAGGCACTGTAACCTACCCCCTAGAGTTTATTATTAACAAAATCTTACACATTTGAATGTGTATGATGAATGGGTAAAGAACAGAATTACAGAATTGGGGGAAAGTGAAGGTATGTAATGTTAGAGATGGGGTCATGCTGGTAGAATGTGATGAATAGGAAAAATAGCCCTTGGGCTTTGGAGGCCATGCCGGTAGGGGGTGATGAATAGAAAAAATAGCTCTTGGGCTTTTTACCCCTTGCATTAAAATTGCCACTGTGATGGTAGTGTGTCCTGCCTCCCTCCTCCTGAGGGTAGATCTTTGTGCACAGTGGGACTATAATGTAACAATAACTTTGTAGATAGACACAAAGGAAACAAACAGTACAAACACTTTGCTGGAGGTGGTGGAAAACTGGTGTAGAAGGGCTACTGTACATCATTGGTTACTGATTATCCAATTTTTCTGCCTGGTTAACACCTCTAGTAGAGGTTTCTGGCACTTGTGCCATTGCTCTCCTTGTTACTTTGCACAGTGTTAACAAATGTAAGTAGTGTTTATTGCAGCTCAGTGTGAAGTCTGTCTCCCTGCATTGCCACCAAATACCTGTATACCAAATACCTCAGGCTACCAAATACTGATTTGCTATGGGTCCAATACAGGAGCCATTACTTGGCTGGGAAGTTAGTAAAAACTTGAAATGTGTCAGAATTAAGATGTGCAATAAGTTTAAGATACATATACACATACTAGATTTTGAAGACCTAGTACCAAAAAAATGTAAAATAATTCAATATTGATTACATATTGAAATGATTTTAGAATATATTGGGTTCAATAAAAGAGAAAATTAATTCTATTAGTATTTCTTTAAAATTTTTTAAATGTGACCACTAGAAAATTTTAAATTATATGTGTGGCTAGCATTCTATTTCTCTTAGCACTGTTTTAGTGACTGGTTAATGTATAAGGTATCTAGATTTGAAGTTTGTTTTTCTTAAATAGTACTATAGTTTGAATTATTAGAAGTATACCTCACATACTATATTATGTGCTAACCATATGTTGGCTTGGGAAGCTAAGTCTTACAGATATGTTTGTTTTTATAGGGAAAAAAGTTTAAAATCTATAAAGTTGTCTAAGTAAACTGCAATTTTAGGCAATAAAACAATTAAATAAGACCTCTTTCAAGATCCATTCATTCATTTTATTCTGCAACATTTGTTGCCTCTCTATTTGCTAATGTTATTTATCTGGCATAGATTTTCTTTTTCTTTTTTTAATATATTTTTATTGATTTCAGAGAGAGGAAGGGACAGAGAGAAATAGAAACATCAATAATGAGAGTCATTGATTGGCTGCCTCCTGCATGCCCCCTGCTGGGGATTGAGCCTGCAATGTGCCCCAGCGGGGAATCAAACTAAGATCTCCTGGATCATAGGTTGGTGTTCAACCATTGTTCCACGCCAGCCAAGCTGACATAGATTTTCTGGCTTATAAGAACCAGATTATATTCCTTTTTTTTTCTCTGGCAGCTCTTCATTCAACTCTATTTTTCCTTTACCACCCTAACTCTTTAGTGCCACTTCCTTCAAAATATGTTCTAGTATTTCTTGATCTTTTTTACCTGCCTCTCCTCCTTCCCTTCCTCTGAATTCCCAAAGGACATCTGCCTCTGTTTATAAAGATAATCACTCTTTACTTTGTATTTTAATGATATACATCCGTTATCTCCTCTACTAAAGGGTACATATTTCAAAAGGAACTTCTTTGTACTGAATTAGTCGTATAACTTGGCTTATGTATGCTGTCTCTTTAGATCTTATGTTAAAGTATGATTAGTTTATCTTTATTTCCATAGATTTCATTTTTTGTTGTTGTAGTTCTGCAGACAAATATACAAATGAAACTATCTTAATGGAATTACACCAAACCTTTGGAGATCAGACTACTACAGGGACAATCTAAATAGATTAACTAGGAAGTAAACATATGGCAGTTTTAATACTTTGCTGAATGATGGGAAAAGGACAGAGGGATTTCAGGAAGGAGAAAAAGAGAACAGTGAATTATATCGGTTACATATAATTATTGCGAAGTAGACCAGAGTATGGGGGGGGGAGATACACGTACCATTTAGAGGTTTAGAGGCAACCATTGTTAACCCTATTGCATATGTCTAACCTTTTCTATTTGAAAATATGTTTATTATAGCCCTGGCTGGTGTGGCTCAGTTGATTAGGCATCCTCCCGTGCACTGAAAGGTTGCCATTTGAGTTCCGGTCAGGGCACATGCCCGGGTTGTAAGATCGATTAGAGGGCATGCAGGAGGCAGCCAATCATGTTTCGCTTTCACATCGATGTTTCTTTCTCCCTGCCTCTTCCTTCCTCTCTCTCTCTAAAAAAAAAAATCAATAAATTTTTTTAAAAAATAAAATGTTTATGTTTATTATAAAAATAATAGAAGTACATGCTCCTTATAAAAATTCAAACAATGTAGAAATATTTAGAATAACAAATTTTCCTTTTCCTTCCTTCCCAGTTCCTCCCTTTCTCCACAGAGAACATCTGTTTATAGTATTTGTATAAATACACACATTTTTGTTATTATTATAATAATGTATATGGGATTGTGTTATTCAGTGATTTGAGTTTTTTCTACCTAGAATACCTGACAAATCTTTCCAAATTATAAATCTCTTGCATTTTAAAAGTGACAGGATAGAATTTTTTGAAAGAAATGCCCATATTAAAAAATTCCAATAGTGCAGAAAAGGTTTGAGTAGAATGGTTGCCCAGTCCCATCTCCATTTTGTAGGTGTTACCTTCATTTTTGTATAATGTTCCAGAAATATTTTATGCTTTTTTTAGGTTCTCTTTCTTTTTCTTCCTTCCTTTCTTTCCTTTTTCTTTTATTTTAACACAAATGGGACCATATTATTATACACAAAAATATGAATTTTTTCCCCATTACCATGTTTTTTAAGATCTCTCCGTATACTGTGTAATGACTATGATTTTTCACCATATGAAGTATTATAATTTACTTAACCTTTCTCTGATTGTTAAATGCTTAGATTTCCCAGTTTTTCACTATTATGTTAAAGCCTTTTAAAATTCATAGCTTAAAAAATTAAAAAATTAAAATAAAATTCATAGTTAAGTGCTTGAATTGATTCCATCCAGTGTTTTGACTGTTTTGGATCCAAAAGCTTAAAAATTAGAATGAAAAGGAAAGGTTGAGGTTATTTTCAGTTGCATTTCCATCATCAAAAAGTGATGGAAATCAAAGTCCAATTTTGTTTGAATGTACTTTTAAATTGTAAAATATAAATGTCTAGTTTATTATATTTTTTCTTAGGTTTGTATTAATATGTACGCTGACCTGTTACTAAACCCTTGTTTGAGTTCTATGATTCTATGTAAATTTTTGCAATAGAGGCACAAATGCTTATCAGCTTTTAATGTAAAATTTGTGAAATGATAGGTAATGGATTTTTATTTTTGTTTTTTAATCAGTGACTTTTTTGAACGAACCATTCTGTGCAACAGTCTTGTTTGGAGTTGTGCTGTGACGGGTAGACCTGGACTGACCTATCAGGAAGCACTTGAGTCAGAAAAAAGAGCAAGGCAGAATCTTCAGAGTTTTCCAGAACCACTAATTATTCCAGTTTTATACTTGACCAACCTTACCCATCGTTCACGCTTACATGAAATTTGTGATGATATTTTTGCATATGTCAAGGATCGATATTTTGTTGAAGAAACTGTGGAAGTCATTAGGAACAATGGTGCAAGGTAAAGTACTTTTAATTTTTT
The DNA here is from genome assembly GCF_964146895.1 of Miniopterus schreibersii. Classification (NCBI taxonomy): domain Eukaryota; kingdom Metazoa; phylum Chordata; class Mammalia; order Chiroptera; family Miniopteridae; genus Miniopterus; species Miniopterus schreibersii. The sequence continues at coordinate 124,663,802 of NC_138101.1, forward strand.
CTTTTGATCTACATACACCCACATTGCTTAAAATTCAAAATACGCGAAAGGCTGAAATGAAGCTTCCCTTTTACTATCCTTCATCTACACCTTTGCCCTCCCCACAGAGCCCTAGTATTAGCAGTTTCTTATGTATTTTCCTAAAGCTAATTTTTATGTAGGCCACCAAAAACATGTACAGACACACACACATACCACATTTCCTCCCCTTAATGCAAAAGATAGCATACTGTATGCTATACCTTTTTTCACTTAAAATATCTTTAAGGTCAGTCCATAGCTTTATAAATCACCTTCTCTTTTTATTTACTGTATAATAAGTTCCATTATATGGAAGTTTCATCTTTACTTAAGAGTAAAAAAAAAAAACAAACCTTAGATAAATATATCTACTGTGTCTTCATTATGTTACCTGATAGTTTAAATACGCCTTTTTCTCCTTCTGGGTTTAGTGGTTCCTGGGATGAGGACTGAGTTTTGTGGTACTCCACTGAGTTCTCTCTTACCCAGGTCTTCAAGAAAAAAATGGATTTTTCATATATGAAAATTTTAAATGACATTAGCTGTGGTACTAAATTAAAAATTATCACTGCTTTCCTGAAGTCTTAAGCATTTGTGATTGGCTAGTCACTGATATTTATCATAATAACCTTTATTTGTATTAAAATTTATTATAGCCTTCTTTAGTTTTAGGGCAGTGTCTATAAAATGTTTTTTGGCTGCTTTTCCTCCCTTTTTATTGACCTGAATGCAGATTTTTTCTTTCTGAATTTTAAACTTTAGCAGTCAAAAGTTATTTTATTATGTTCTTTATTTTATTTTGGAGAATCACCATGAGTTTATATGTAATTTCAGAGTAATGTCTTAAAATATTATAATCTATTTTACTTATTAAATGCTACTATACATGAATCTTAAAAAGCCAAGAGATGTTTATATTAAGATCTAAATTTGTTTGGATTTTATTTTGATGAACAATTGGATACACTTTTTTATTAATTGTAGAAGCAACAAATGGTAAAAATTGAATTTTTCATGTCTAGTGACTTTTGGGGAAAAATTATATCTTTATTTTCAGGAGAGAGATTAACATGTCACCAGTAATTCCACCAAGACCATACCCTTTTAAAAAGAGATCAAATTATAAATACTGTTTTGGAGTGTGTTTTATGGTTTTTGGTGATATACTTAGAAAACAGATTTTTGTGTTCCCATCTATATCATCAAAAGGAATAATAGAGACCATGTCTGGGGAGGATAATTTTTTTCTTTTTATAATTACTGTTTTTATTTTACTTATGCCAGAAGTGTTTTCTGAATTACAAATCACTGTGGTGCATTAAACTTTAACATTAGGAATATGGCTTTCATCTAAAAATGTGGTGGCTCATTGTGCTTTCTATAGTTTTGGGGTTTGTTTTTTTAATACTTTAAAAGTGAACTTCAGGTAGTTACAGCTGTTAATAGTAGTAAATTAAGGTACATTGTAGAAATGGGAAATCTGGGAGTCACAGTTTTATTGATTATTATTCATAGGAAGCATACCTCTTCTTGCTTAAGAAGACTTTAAATTGTAAAGTATAAGAAATTGGTATTTTTCTGCAAACTTTTAAGGCTTGATTTTCGTAATACACATTAACCATTCTTAAATATTTGTACAGGAAAGGAGAAATTGTGAAAGATTCCTTGACTTTTTGCTTTAGCAGCTGGGTAGATAGTAAGATGCAGAAGCCTCAGGAAGTAATATTATGAGTCTAGCCATCTTTGCTCTCATCTCAGGCCCAGATATTTCTGATTGCTCTGATACTGTGTTTCACATGTTGCTTAGTGATTCGTGTCATTTATAGGCTAGGCACTGGGTTGGCTACTGGGAATATAAAAAGGATTAAGATGCCCTTCAGGATTCAGTTAAGAAAGAGACAAACATTTTGACTTGCCAGGTATTAAAATAAATATATGAATGAAGTAATTCAGGAGCATCCAGGGCCAGAATGCCATAAAGGCTAGGCCTGGGTTCCCTATACTCAAGCTAACACTAGATATTTTAGTTTTTTAATCTTTGCCAGATCTGATGATATCTCAGTGTTTATTTTCTTGTTCAGATTCTTTGCCCATTTTTCTTTTTTCTTTTGGTTTGTCTTCATTAGACTTGTGAGAGCTATTTATTAAATACTAGGCATATTATACTCTTTGTCTTACTGTTGCAAATATTTTTCTATTTCATTTTTTGTTGTTTTTTCCTAAATATGCAGTTAATGTAAAAAGAATTTTTAAATATGTATGAATAATAACGGTATAATTAAGGAATAAAGAATAAAAGTGCAATCAATATTCACATGTATAATCTAATGTAAACCTTTAAAAATATAAAAAAATAACATCCAAGTTTTAAAAATAATAATAAATAAATATTTTGATGCAAAAGGAAAAGGTGTAAGAATATGGAAAATAAGTGACAAGAATTTTAAAAATATGTATGAGCAGTAATGATATAATTAAGAAATAAAGATGAACGTGCAATCAATATTCATGCATTTACCACTTGGTTTTAATAGAATACTTTTATCTTTTTTTTTTTTAATCCTCACCCAAGGATATTTTTTTCCATTGTTTTTTGGAGAGAGTGGAAGGGGGAGAGAAAGAGAAACATTGATGTGAGAGAGACATCGATTGATTGCCTCCCGCACGTGCCCCCTACCGGGACTGGGGATCGAGCCTGCAACTGAGGCACGGCCCTTCAGTCCTGGGACCAACACACTAACCACTGAGCCAAACCAGCCAGGGCTAGAATACTTTTATCTTTGATTTTTGTTTATAGTTTGAGGAAAGTTATAAATAGAATATAGCAATAGCATTTTACAGGGGGAATACGGCTGCTATTGGCCCAAGAGGTTTATATGGAAGTTAATATTTTTCTTCTATTATTGACTAGCTTTTCTATTAAAAATTAAATTTTATGTTATAACTAAGCTTCAAGCTTGACTTAAGATTTCTGCTACTTTTAGATCCTAAGTTCCTGTGTACACCCTATCCTTTTACCCTTTTCACTTAAATTTCAGTTAAAATACTTTTAATGTATAAACTTGCTTAACAACTAGATTTCCTTTAGTTGGAATTGTGCCTCCACCATCTACTTACCACTTGCATAACTTTTGGACAAATACTTACCATCACTTTATCTCTCCTTTGCATACTTAGTAGAATTATTATGAAGATTAACTGAGATATGCTGTGTGCGAAGTGCCAGGCACACAGCAAGTGCTCAATAAATGACAAGTTAAAAAAGTCAGTCTTTTTCCATTTTGATTTTTGAGTTCTCTGTCATGCTTATGAGCTCTTAATCTAATTGTAGTTTCTGGGGTCTCTATTTGGGTTTTTGTTTTTATAAATTGCATTATAGGATGATGGTCTAAACTGTTTAGGTAGCCAAAGGGGCCTTGTTCTTACCAAGTCAATGACCATTCCTGTGTCTCTGGCACCTACAAATATTGTAAATAGTGCTGTTCTGTCCTGTGGGGACAGCTTTTAAGATGACCATTTTAATTTGTTCTCTTGCTTCTGCATATAGTGGTGAGAGTGTCTATCCCCTTTAATAAACCATAGTCAATAGTCTTGATTTCATTATATTAGTTGCTTCCCTTGTTGTTTTCCATGGAGATGTTTTAAGGGGTAATATATTAGGTACAGGCCATCTTAATCTCCAGGCTTCTGCAACCCAGTCAAATAAAGATCTTCGTAAATTAATATTAGAAAAGAAATTTTAAAAACCTCTTATTCTACGACATAAACATGGGGAAATTACTTGATGTGATGTTTTTCATTTGGCATGTGTTCTAGGCCCCCAAGGATATATGTCCCTCCTGGCTTCATATCTGCTTGTGTAACTTTGGGGATTGAGTTCAATTTTGAGATGATAGAATTGGTAAGATCCTGGCATCCTTAAGGAGTGGGCTAAGGCAAGCCCAGCTTCTGTGATGAGAGAAACTCCAGGTTGAATTTCCTGAGTATTCCTGTTGATTTTTTTTTTTTTTTTCATTTTCACCCCAAGATGTTTTTATTGACTTGAGAGAGAGAGACAGACAGACATCAATGTGAGCGAGAAACATCTATCAGTTGCCTCTCCTACGTGCCCCGACCAGGGATCAAACCCCCAACCCAGGTATGTGCCCTGACTGAGAATTGAACCTACAACCTTTTTGTGTACCAGACAACGCTCCAACCAACTGAGCCACCCAGCCAGGGCATTCCTGTTGATTTTTATTTGTAGGCTTCTTTGGCCTTTTTACCATGCTGTGGCATGAGGTTTATTGTTAGGGGGCTTATTTAGAAAAATAAATGGATTTCTCCCTGTGGCTGAGAAATAGCAGGCACTTCCATGGGACCTCCCACCTTTCACGCTTCATCCTTTCTCCACAAAATGTGAAGCTGCATGAGTTTGCTCACAGCGTACACATTTTCATCTCTCTCTGCTTTTTTGTTGCTGTTGTTAAGTGAGCTTTGATTATATTAATAAGAACTGATACCTGTGGTTTGGGTGTTATCCAAAGTTAATGGTAGCATTGATAATAACTACTATATTTATATATAAAATATGCACCATATTCTAGGCAATGCCCCTATGCTATACTGGTTTCCTTCACCCTTATTCCTATTAGGGAATTTGCATTTCTGTTAATTTTCTGTTGGTTTTAAATAAATTAGTTCTTAAGTTTTTGTAGCTCTGTGGGCCGCACCAGGGTTATAGACTACTCCCTTCAATGGATTGTCAAACCATTTTAGGCACCACATCAACCACACCTGCACCCAGAGTAGACGCATTTACTTTGTTTTTCCTTGTGACCACCACCTAGGCCCTGATAGTGAAAGCCATCTCTTTTTCTAACTTGAAGAATTTTTTCAGAGGTTCACTGAAAAGCTTTCTTCATCACCTCCGAGAACCCTGAACAAATATGATCCCTGGATGTGATACCCAGGCACTTCAAAAGTGGGTCCATTTGATTCCTACCATACTTTTGTGCAGTTTATGTCACTAAGTTACAGATCCTTTTTATCATTAGACTACATAATTACCTAACAAGTTTTGATATAATTTCCTGTAGTTTTTCCTCTTTAGAAACACTGGTTAATTCTACCAGCCAGTAGTGAAAGTCAACCTTCAGTTCTTTTAACACCATTTCCGTTTGCTACCAACATACGCTTGGTAACTGAGCCTTCTCAAACTTCACTCTTAGAACAAAAAAAGTTTCTCTTTTTTTTATTATAAAATAAGCATAACATAAAATTTACCATTGTGAGCATTTTTAAGTGTGTAATTCAGTGGCATTAAGTACATTCAGTGTTGTGTAACCATCATTACTGTTTCCAGAACATTTTCATCACCCCAAACAGAAACTCTACCCATTAAGCAATAACTCCCCATTTCTCCCTCATTCCAGCACCTGGTAATTTTTATTCTACTTTCTCTCTCTGAATTTGTTTGCCTATTCTAGATACTTCAGATGAGTAGATTCATACAATATTTTTTCTTTTGTGTTTGGCTTATCTCACTGAGCATAATGTTTTCAAGGTTCATCCATGTTGTAGCATGTATCAGCCTTTTATGGCTGAATAATTTTCCATGGTATATACCATATTTTGTTTATCTATTCATCTGTTGATGGACACTTGTGTTGTTTCCACCTTTTGGCTATTGTGAATAATGCTGTTCTGAACATTGGTGTGCAAGTATCTGTTGTGTTCCCATTTTCAATTCTTTTGCATATATACCTAGAAGTGGAATAGCCAGGTCATATGATGATTCTACATTTAGACTTTTTAGAAACTGCCATATTGTTTTCCACAGTACTGCACCATTTACATCCCCACGAGTAATGCACAAGGGTTACAGTTTCTCTACATCGTCACACACACTCATCATTTTTCATTTTTTGTTTTTGTTTTTTAATAATAGCCATGTTAGTGGGTATGAAGTAGTATCTCATTGCAGTTTTGATTTTGCATTCCCTTCTAACTAAGATCCTGAACATCTTTTCATGTATTTATTGCTATTTGCATCTTTTTGGGGGAAATGTCTGTTCAGGTTCTTTGCCCGTTTTTTAATCAGATTGTGTTTTTTTACAGAGTTATAAGAGTTCTTTACATGTTCTGCCATGTCTTTGTCTGATTTGTGAATCAGGGTAATGCTGGTCTTATAGAATGAGTTAAGAAGGGTTCTCTCCTCTTCAGTATTTTGGAAGATTTTGGGAAGAATTGGTATTAATTGTTTAAATACTTGGTAACTTCACCAGTGAAGCCATATGGTCCTGGTCCTGGCCCTCCTTTTTGTTAAAAAGAGAGGGGATGCAGGGAGAGAGAAACATCTATGTGAAAGAGAAACATCTATTAGCTGCCTCCCGTAAGCACTTGACCAGGGATCTAACCCACAACCTAGGTATGTGCGTGACCAGGAATCAAGCCCACAACCTTTTGGTGTATAGGTTGATGCTCCAACCCACTGAGTCACACCAGCCAGGGGCTGGGCTTTTTTTTAATTGGGAGGTTTTAGATAACTGATTCAATCTACTTGCTAGTTATAGATCTCTTTAGATTATCTATTTCTTTTTGTTTTTTTAAATATATCTTTATTGTTTTCAGAGAGAGGAAGAGAGAAGGAGAGAGAGAGAGAAACATCAGTGATGAGAGAGAGTCATTGATCGGCTGCCTCCTGCATGCCCCCGACTGGGTATCGAGCCCGCAACCCAGGCATGTGCCCTGACCTGGAATCGAACCACGATCTCCTGGATCCTAGGTCAATGCTCAACCACTGAGCCACACTGGGCCGGGTTCTATTTCTTTTTGAGTCAGTTTTGGTAGTTTGTGTGTTTCTAAGAATTTGTCCATTTCACCTAGATTATCCAATTTATCATTGTCCATAGTATTTTCTTATAATCTTTTTTTATTTCCATAAAATCAGTAGCAATGTCCCCCTTTTCACTCCTGGTGTTAGTAATTTGAGTCTCCTCTCTTTTTTCTCAATTATTTTTTAAGAGCAAATAGTAAAGGAGCCACATATGATACTTTTCTTTTAACCTGTATGAGTCTCAGAGTGAGAGGAAATGAGTGAAGGAGGAAGACAAAATATTTGGAGTGCTTTGAATTCATCCACATGCCATCCAACATTTTATTTATTCTTAAACTTTGGAGTGCTGTAGAACCAGCTGCTTTCTTCTGTTTGAGTATGGTAGAAAGTTCCTAGCAGGAATTCCATGGTCCTGATTCTCTCTGTGCCTGACAGCAATGTTAGATATTATAGGGGATACTAAAGGTGTTCCCCTAAAGGAGAACAGAAACGTATTCTGAAATGCACGGTAATGTAAAGTGCTATTATCTTATTAAAATCCACCAGCTTCCCAAAATGAACCAACTCTAAATATACTGTTTGTCTTTCTGGAATGGTATGATTCTTTTTATTTTGGCTGTGACAAAATTTCAAAAATTTTGAAAAAACATGCGGAAAGGTAAATTATCAGTTTATTGAATCAAAGGAAAGATTAACCAGCTAAACCTGACATGATAAGGTGCATCTAAGTCTGAGGAAGAACAGGAGTAAGAGAACTGATTGCCTCTAGTACCCTTGCCATCTCTCCTCTCTTCTCTCTTGTAGGCTTTCTTTTCTCTCACTGCCCACTCCATGTGGCAAGAAACATGGGTGTCAACAGCACCAGAATTTTATGGGTTCCATGACGGGAGGAGAACTGATTTTTACTTTCTAGATTCCACATTTTAAAATCTTAGAAAAGATGTACTGGCTCAGCAAAAGGTGCCCACCCAGTATCAACTAACCATGCCAGCGTCTTGTGGGAATATGACAGCTCTAGTATTAGCCATATGGAAGAAGGTGGGGTATGGGAAGAAAGAAATTCCCAGGAGAATGGGGCTGGTGAATGGACAGTCTTATGAAGGCCCACAATATATCAAAGCTTGTTTATAGCATGAGATGACCAAATGAAAGACCCAGTGAGCAAATTTCCAATTCTTGAGCTACTTTTTCTCTAGAGAATAGGGATTTACCCACTGGTATTATATATGTGCTTAGTTAATAAAACCTCTCCCTGGATAGCCTAAGAGTTGTAGAAGTGCCATATATATAATCTCTCAAAGATATATAGTCTCTCATTCTCTCTCTCCCTCCCTCCCTCCTGTACCCTACTTTTACTTTTGACTGCATTTAACAATTTGAGATGTATTTCACCCATTTAAAATGCACATACAGTCCAGTAGTTTTTAGTATATTCATAGAATTGCACAACCATCACTACAACCTAATTTTAGAATATTTTCTACATCCCAAAAGGAAAGCCCAGGCCCATTAGCAGCTACTGCCCTTTGCTCTCATGTTTTACCCCTCCCCCTTCTCCCCCAAGTTCCTTGCAACCACTCATCTACTTTCTGTCTCTATGGATTTGCCTATTCTGTTTGTTGTTTGTTTTTTGTTTTTTTCATATAAATGAAATCATATACTATGTGGCCTTTTACATCTGGTTTCTTTCACTTGGCATAATGTTTTCAATGTTTATCTATACTGTAACATGTCATCAGTATTTCATTTCTTTCTTTTTTTTCTTTTTTGCTGAATAATATTCCATTTTATGGATACACCACATTTTAATTATTTCAGTTGAAAATTGGTATAGTGAAATGGGATTGAAGAATATTTTAATTGTGGTGAATAAGTCTGAAACTGTAGTGCATAAAACCCAGATAGAGTGGGCAGAGGTAAGGGATGCCAAAATAAGGGTAATAGAGTTAGTGAATAGGAAACTTTCCAGAAATCAGAAATCGCAAGTGAGGCCCTGGCAGCGTAGCTCAGTTGTTGAGAGCATCCTCCTGATATGCCAAGGTTGCAGGTTCAAATCCCCAGTCAGGGCACATACAAGAATCAACCAATGAATGCATAAGTAAGTGAAACAACAAATAGATGTTTCTTTCTCCCTCCCTCCCTCTCTCTCCCCTTCTCCCTCTCCTTTCCTCTCTCTCTAAAAATCAGTTTTAAAAAAATGTTACAGTGAGAATGGAAAAGGTTATGATCAGGAAAATTTCAGAATTTAAAATATTGGAGTCTTTGAAAAACTATAACGCCCAATCTGTATAATGAGATATCATGACAGAATTTGATTTTCTAAATAGTAACTTTAATTTAAAATTGCCAAGAATCTTGATAAATTGACCTTTAAAATAGTTTTGTATTATTTTAAATTATAGCCAACCTTTGCTTATATTGTATGTTACAGATTTTCTTTTTTATAAAATTGGTTACATCAGTCATAGTTTCCATAAAACAAAATAGCTTTCAGTTCCCAATAATTAGGTTGTTTGAAATATTTGATTATAAAATACCAAATGATTTGCATTTTTTAATGTATCATTTTCTTTCAGGTTACAGTGTAGGATTTTGGAAGTCCTCCCTCCATCACATCAGAATGGTTTTTCTAATGGACATGTCAGCAATGTAGATGGAGAAACTATTATTATCAGTGATAGTGATGATTCGGAAACACAAAATAGTTCTTTTCAAAATGGGTAAGTGATTTTTATTCATTTTTAAATGTATATCAGATTGGCTAATGATATCCCATTGAAACAATTTTTTCTTTAATCCCTCCCTTCTTCCTTTCTAGTCATACTGTGGTATACTATTCAGCTAAACAATGTGGTTCCACAACACATTAGAGTTTGTAAAACTGAAACTTACTTAGTTAACTCTAGTTAGCAGAGTAAGAGCAATTGAAGCTCATCTCATTCAATTATACTTACGCATTCCACTTTTGTTTACTTGGGAAAATTCATTTTGTACTTTATTATACTTACTTTATGATACATATAATAAAGAAACGTTGTAGCCTTCTGAAATGCATTCAGTTGACAGCCTGGGTTGGCTGAGTGCTGTTGGAGAAAAATCACACAAACGCATCTAGATTGGCACTCCCTTCAGGAAAATGTAAAGTCTCAACTGAGTCCTCAACTGATTAAGAGTTTGTTTGAATATTTTAGCTCAGCTCTCTCCTGTCCTCCACAACAACCATCTAATTCTTTACTGCTCCATTCTGTTCCCTCTCTGCCTTTTAGGAATCTCAGACTTAAAAATGCTCTCTCCAGCCTGTATTGTGTGTCTCTTTTTCTTCCCTATTGTCAGTGAATAGTATCATAATCAAATAAGAAACCCGAGGCCACTCTTAAATAATTCCTTTAACTCCTTTGCTCCTGAAAATACTAGTGACAAGTTCTGTCACTCAGAACCTTGTAATTCAAGTTCTCATTTGTCTGACTTGAACTAATATATCCATAGCTAGCATTTGAGCATTTACTATGTCCTGGCACTGTCCTAAGTGCTTTATTTGCATGTTTGTCAGTTCTGGAAAAGTATTGTTATTTTTACTTAACAAAAGTCTGAGCCTTAGAAAGGTTAATTGGCTTTGCATGAGGTCATCTAAGTAGTACATTGCAAGTCTTTTGATATATCTCATTTTTTTCTTGAGTTGCTACTATTAAGCAGAAAAAGAAATTAATAGATCACTTGTCTATGTCTCTTGTTGAATACATAGTTTGGCATGCAACATTAGTGGGTATTGTGGTAGTTAATGTATGTTCTTTAGCAGCTTTGAGAGTAGTTCATGTGGTTTTTTGGACTATAGCAAAGATTATAACCCTTAGATTTAGTTTATATTAGATGAGTCTTGAATGGTTAAATACAGATTTTGTATATAAAAGATATTTTTAAATTGATGTTTAAATATGGTAAGCATTTGTTTATCTAAATTTTTCATTTTAAAATTTATCATTTGCTGGTGGGGCATGGCTCAGCTGTTGAGCATCGACCTAGGATCCAGATCACCTTTTGATTCCTGATCAGGGCACATGCCTGGGTTACGGGCTCGATCCCCAGTCAGGGGCATGCAGGAGGCAGCTGATCAATGACTCTCTCATCATTGATGTTTCTGTCTCTTTCTCCCTCTCCCTTCCTCTCTCTGAAATTAATAAAGATTTTTTTCTTTTTTTTAAAAATTATTTAAAGTTATTTTATAGTAACTTTTAATATACTCTTCTAATTCTTTTAGGTGCTTTGAGACAAGGAATGTCTAGATTCTTAGGTTTAGCACTCTGTTCACCACATTAATGTCCTTACCCTTCTTTTTAGATTTGAATATGAGCTACCTGCATGTTTTGTGGCTAATTTGTTACCTTGAGTACAAAGCAAATTAATTCAGAATCCCAGTTAGTAAGCAAATATTTTGCCTGTTATATGTAGCATTTAGAGTATTTCAATTGGTAAATCCCACTTGTGCCACTTATAACAAGCCCATTACAAAGTGTAATTGGATTTGGCCATAGGAGTAATCAGTCATAATTTCCTACCTATATAGTGTGTGCCTTCTCCTTTGAATATAGGCAGTTGGAATAAACCCTTGATATAGGAAACATGAGTAAGCTGGTCTATTATAGATATTTATTCATAGGTATTTTTAACCTGTTTGTGTTTCTCAAAGAATCTGAGTTTTCACTATATATCAACATCATAAAATGCCTGGTGGTTTATAGGTCGCTACTGCTGTACCTGGAGATGTCAGAAAGGGTGAAACATAGTTATTAGTGGCCTTTACTCTGTTGAATTACTTCTTTTTTTCTTTTCTTTTCTTTTTTTTTTTTTTTTTTGGTAATCCTCATCCAAGGATATTTTTTCCATTGATTTTTAGAGAAAGTAGAAGGGAGGGAGGGAAGGAGGGAGAGAGGGGAAGAGAGAGAGAAACATCAATGTGAGAGAGACACATCGATTGCTTGCCTCCTACACATGCCTGGACTGGGCCGGGGATCAAACCTGCAACCCAGGTGCATGCCCTTGACTGAGAATCAAACCCAAGACCCTTCAGTGTGTGGCCGACACTCTAACCCTGAGACACTGGCCAGGGCATCTGTTGAGTTATTTCTATTAATGCCCTAACTTCAGTGATTTACTTCTTGGTAGTTCCCTACCAGTAAAATGTAATCTGGATTTTCTTATGTTTTAGCAGGTGGGCTGAAGGGAAGGGAATGGAACAATCCCTTATTGGGCATTTTCCATGAGTTAAACGGTGTAACAGCACCCACATATCTTGTTTTATTTATTCCTCAGACCCATTCTATAAGAGCAGGTGGTCATATTTTTATATTTTTAAGGAGAAAGAGAAGTTGGGTTAGAAAATTTGCTGAGTATGATGTAGTTCATACCTGCAAGACATACTAAGGCAGAATACTTGGAATTAAATCTAGGTGCCCAAAATGATCATCATTTTGTGGGGAAAAGGGTGAGACAGAGGGAGAGGGAAAGAGAGAGACAAAACATGTATAACATGATCATTTGCCATTTTAACCATTTTAAATGTACAATTTAGTGGCATTAATTGCATTCTCAATGTTGTAAAATTATCACCAGTTTTCAAAACTTTTTCATCACCCTAAACAGAAGCTCTGTACCCATTAAGTAATAATTTCCCATTTCCTCCCAACCCCAACCCCTAGTAACCTCTAATCTGGTTTCTGTCTCTGAATTTACCTATTCTAGATATTTCATATAAGTGGAATCATGTAATATTTGTCCTTTTGTGTCTGGCTTATTTCACTTAGTATAATTTTTTAAAGAACATATTGTAGCATGTTGAAATTTATAACAGGATGAACGAATTAATGTACCCCCCAAAGGGAAGAAAATATACGAAGCGGGGGGGGGGGGTGTTTCGGGGGGAAGGGCGTAAGTGTGTACTTCTTTGCCAGTTCTTAAAATAAGATAAACTACATTATCTCCACTTTTGTTCTCGGATTACAAAGCTATGAAGAAGAAAGTTTAAAAGCAAATGTAAGAGCTATTTGTTTACTAATTTAACCTAAACTGGGTGCTCTGTGCTAATTCATCTCTAGTTATTTTCTTCACCCATGGAAAATTTATCAAATGAGTAATTAGAGTACCTTTGTAACATAAAATAGTGCTTTGTGTACTATTTTGGTTAATAGAATGGTGAGGGATATTGGTAACATATAAAATTCTAGTTAAACTAAAAATACATTAGGTTCTGTTATAGTATGTTCTTAGAAACTAGATTTGCATTTAAAACCTCACATTTCCAAAGAAATTATTAACTGATTTATATCTTTTCTCTGCTATTTTTAGGAAGAAAAGAGATGCAATTGATCCCTTATTGTTCAAGTACAAGGTGCAACCAACTAAAAAAGAATTGTTTGAGTGCGCTATTGTTAAAGCCACACAAATCAGGTAAATTCAGTACCTTCCTTATGCTGGTTTAAAGTAGTATAATTATGTTAGGTTAAGAGATTTGATGTAGAACAAATGGGTAGTGCTGCAAGTGGTTGCTTCCTTTTTTTTTTTTTTTTCTCTTAATCCTCACCTGAGGATATTTTTTCCATTGCTTTTCAGAGAGAGTGGAAGGGGTGGGGATGGGAGAGAAAGGGAGAGAGAAAGAAACATCGATGTGAGAGAGACACATCAATTGGTTGCCTCCTGCTCACCTACGAAGGCTGGGGATCGAGCCTGCAACTGAGGTACATGCCCTTGGCCAGAATCGAACCTGGGAACCTTCAGTCCAAGGGCCAACACTAACCACTCAGCCAAACTGGCTCAGGCAGGTTACTTCCTTTTTTAAAATAAATGTACATTTATATGTTCATAGACTGATTCCATAATGGATTCCATGAGGCCTTTATTTAGATTTGTAAATAACCCCAAATGGTCTTCACATCTAAGAAATTATGAAGGATCCTATTTATGAAGTACTTCCCTTGAGAAAACTCAATTTTCAAAGCTGAGATGTCTGATGGTGCTTACAAATATTTCGGTCACATTTGTAATATTTTATTCATTAGACACAAACATCTCATAAGTCTCATTCCTTAAGAAAGTTAAATAAAAATTGAGTATCTTTAAAAATTCCTCTTTAAGACCTAATCAAAAGAGAGAGGTAGTAAGTGGTTAATATTTAGAAGAATCAGCCTGTACATAGGGGAAGATCCCTATTGTTGCCCGTTGAGGTTGGGCTCTTAGTCATTGAATAAGTTGACATATCAGCCAACCATCAGCTTGCCCTGCAGAAGTCCTTCTTGCATTTCCTTTGAGTTGTACTTATTCTCTCGTCCCTGCTGCCCCGTATGTACCCATGTGTTTGAAGAAAAGTGATGATAATATTTGTGGGAGGACTTCTACTTAAAAACTTCTCCATAGTTTGTTTAGTCATAAAAGCTTTTAATGTGACTTTTTCTTGAAAGGAATACATTGAATTTAACTAAAGCATTTACTTTCCAGAAATACTTGTGTGTTATTTATTGTGTTTGCTTTGTTGTGGTGGTGTTTATTACTGTTGTGGTTACTCTTTTTGAATTTAGGAACAAGGGAGAATGAAAAATAGTATATTCTTAGAATTTTAAGAATTCTAATTCTCTTTCATTTTAATACCATGAATTTGTTGGCTGCCATATGAAGTTTAAATACAAAATATTTTAGAATTTGATAAAATCCATGTCCTACTCTGTTCACAATATCCATCTGAATGTTCGCTTTACTTAGTGTTATGTGATATCTGGTAACCTACTGATTTTAATTTTTTAAAGAATTTTAATCGTGATAACTTGTAGGAATGATCATCTAATTTTATAAGATTTAGCTTACTCTTCGTAGTATATTTTCCTTGAGGCTAATTTGATTTCTAAGTGGTTCCTAAGCAATAAATGCATATACTATTTTTAATGGACTTCTATAATAGACCTAGTCAAGTAGATCTTATAACATTCTACATGAATACTTCTGAATAAAGTTTCTTGTTACTTCTACATAAATACTCTTAGAAAATGAAATGTCCTTTTCCTAGGCTTGAAATTGAGGTTATGGGTTTATAGAAATTATTGAGTTTGGATTGAATTCTTTTATATTAACACTTTCTTCTTCTCTTTATTTCCCTCTTAGCCGGAGAAAACACCTATTTTCTCGTGATAAACTAAAGCTTTTTCTAAAGCAACACTGTGAACCACAAGATGGAGTCATTAAAATTAAGGTAATTAGAAAAGTGAAACTATTTGTTAGAAAGAAGAAAAAAAGAAATGGGTAGTGATATAAAGTCATAACATTACAAAAATGTTATTTCAAAGTTGTTTGAAAATAGCTCTCTTTTTATCTAGAGCCAATTTTTAGTAATTTTCTTTATATATTGGATTAAATACTGGTTTTGCAATTTCTAGAATTGCTAGGTAGTGCAGGTACTACCACTTCCCCCCCTGATAAAAACAATAACCAGGTGAGAACAGATGAAAAACTTGGGGGGGAAAGGTTGTGGGAGTGGGATAACTATAATTTTCTTAATAGTGTGGTTCTGGCTCACAAAAATAGATTAAAGAACAATGCTAAAATAGGTCCTACTAGATAGGAGAGCAGCATATATAATAAAAAGAACATCAAAGCAGATAGGATTTATTTTATTCGTAACCATTAATAGAAGGAAAAATCAAGTCTAGAAACCTCACATTGTACACTGGGTAAAAAAGTTAAATGGTAAAATTAATACTTAAAAATGAGAAATATTTAACACACATTGGAAGAAATGTTAAATCTAAGTAAAAACCGAGTAGAATGAGTAGGAGAGTTGTACATGTGTCAGAAATCAGCCATTGTGTGCTTAAGATTGATTCATTTCATTATATGTAAATGTTACTTCAAAAGAAAAGAAATGAAAAAAAAAATAGATGAGTTTACTCTATGTGAAAAGTAGCCTTTTAAATCTCTGGAGACCAAGATAGGTTATTTATTAAAGAAAACTGGGCCCTGGCCAATGTTTCTCAGTGGTTATAGAGCGTCGGCTATCACACCAAAGGGACTGGGGTTCCATTCCCAGCCAAGGGCATGTGCCTGGGTTGGAGGTCTTATTCCCAACCCCAGCCAGCCAGTCAGGGCACATGAGGGAGGCAACCAATTGATGTGTGTCTCTCTCACATCAATGTTTCCCTCCCTCCCTCTCTCTTTCCATCTCCCCCTCCCTCTCTCCCCCTGCCCTTCCCCCCTCCCTTCCACTCTAAAAAATCAATGGGAAAAACACCCTCAGGTGAGGATTAACAACAACAAAATAACAATGAAAAAAGAAAATTTCATACAAAATTATTTAAAAGCAAAGCAAATAAAATATTCTTGTGTAAGGGTAGTTTGGAAACAGTTATAGAATTTAAGAAACTGTTGAAACATTCTTGAGTATTGCATTTTAATTTTGGTTTTCTTTCTTGTAAAGCCGATTAATTATGTAGTTTTTTAAAGAATCAAGTAAACTAAAATATATATTACTTCATAATAGCATAAGAAATTCTAATGTTTTGGACCTGGTCTAACATGTCAGTCATGTGTGGTTTACTAATTGTTATTATTGTACCCTATGTCTTTTTTTATAAAGGCATCATCTCTTTCAACATATAAAATAGCAGACCAAGATTTTTCTTATTTTTTCCCTGATGATCCACCCACCTTTATCTTCAGTCCTGCTAACAGGAGAAGAGGGAGACCTCCCAAACGAGTATCTATTAGTCAGGTAAGTAGAGGATAGATAAAAACTACCTTGTAGCTCTTAATTAAACTATTCAAAATCAAGAGTAGTGGTTGGCTCCCCTACCTCCACAGCCTGTAGGAAGGAACACATTCCTTCACACACAAAAAATGTGTGTACTACATGGTGATAACCGCTCAGCAGCGAGGCTTGTAGAAGCTTCAGGTGTGAATTAGACACGGCTCTCGTGCTACAGGGATTTTATACTGCAGCGGAAGCAAGCATAAAGCAATTACTAAAATGTAAACCAGGATAAAATAGAATAAACGATGGTTGAAGCATAAGGAGTATTTAATACATGAGAGATAGTAAAGCAGCTTAGAGACATTATTTTCACAAGAAATAAGGTAGAAATAAACTTTTGACGTATTTTAACTGGCCACAGAATGTTTCTGATTTATTTTTTCTCTACCACTTACATATTTGATGTCTACACCATCTAGTCTGTAAGGATTTATTTTTGTTTTTCTAATGTGTATTTTTTTAAGTCTCCCTTTATAGATTACCAGTTGTTTTTTCTGGAAGGTGTTTTTGTACTAATTTGTAGGCTATAGAATTAGTACTATGATTAGAGTTGTTAAAAATTCGAAAAGGACAAAAACTGTGATTTGACTCACACGGAATAGAAAACAAGCAGCAGGTGACCTGACCAAACAAAGAAAACCACAGATACAGACCACAAAATGGTAGTTACCAGAGGGGAAGGGGGGTCAAATATATGGTAACAGAAGGAAACTAGACTTTGGGTGGTGAGCACACAGATAGTGAATTATAATGCTGTACACCTGAAATTTACATAGTTATTAACCAATGGCAACTTAATAAGTACCGTATTTTTATTTTTTATTAATCCTCACCCAAGGATTTTTTTTTTTTTTTTTTTTTTTTTTTTTTGAGAGAATGGAAGGGATGTGGAGGGACAGAGAGAAAAACATCGATTGAGAGACACATCGATTAGTTGCCTCCCACACGTGCCCCGATCAGGGCCAGGGATCGAGCCTGCAACCGAGGCACATGCCCTCTATCAGAATCGAACCCTCGACCCTTCAACCCACAGGCTGACGCTCTAACCACTGAGCCAGACTTTATTTTTTTAAGTTAAAAAAATTCTTTTAGCGGGAGCTGGGTGGAGGGGGTCAATGGGGGAAAGAGAGGGACATCTGTAATACTTTCAACAAAAAAGATGTATGTTTAAATTTTTTATTGATTTTAGAGAGGGGGGAAGGGAGACAGAGAAACATTGATTTGTTGTTCCACTTATCTATGCATTCGCTGGTTGATTGTTGTATGTGCCCTGACCGGATCAAACCCGCAACCTTGGTGTATCAGGATGGCACTCTAGCCAACTGAGCTAACCACCAGGGCCTGAATATCATGTTTTTTAAAGTTCAGTGACAGAACTTTTAGAATAAAACCTCATTTAAGTATAAAGAAAGTGTCATTGAGGGCTATACATTTTTTGTTTTTTATTCTTACTGTAAGAACAAGACAGACCATCAGTTTGTGTAAGTTGTGGTTCTACAACCTTAGTTTCTTGGTTTGTGTTTTAGGAGGACAGCATTGCTAATAAACAGACTTTTGCAAGTTATAGGAATAAAGCTACTAAAGAGAGAGACAAACTTTTGAAACAAGAAGAAATGAAGTCACTGGGTGAGTTTTAACATTCTCTCCAAAAATTGTTTATATACAGGAAAGAATATTTCTCTGTGCCTGAGTGGGAGATGTTTCTAAAATGCCTATTTCTGGAGTTTTTAAAAAGCATAAATCAGTTTTTTCCTTTAGGCATCTATTGACTTTTATGATAAATGAGACCTCTGCTTATCTCTTAAAATTATTTCAAGGTATAGCATAGCCCATGTTAAACTGACCTAGTGTTAGATTAAGCTCAAGTTGGAGTTTCTAGAGCTTACAAACTGTTTTAGGCCATTTTGTTTGAGTCACACAGCCTTATAAAACGTGGCTTCCCAAACCTGACTGCATATGAATCTCTTGGGAATGTTATTAAAAACGAAGATTCTAAATTAGTAGATCTGGGTGAGAAGAGATTCTGTATTTCCAAAAAGGTGATAACCTGGCTGCTGTTCTTGGGGCCACACTTTGAGTAGCAGGGCTTTCAAAGGCAGGTAAATGTTTGTCCCACTGCAGTAGTTTGTCTTATATACTCAGCCAGCTTGCTTTTTCAGTTTTAATCACCTGCTGGCTCCCTCCAGGAATTTATAACCCCTGTGTTTCTCTGCTGATCTCATTTAACCTTAAATTATTTCAGGATTCTTTTGTTATATTACAAAATGTGTTGTGTTCTGTCTCTATACAGTTCTAACTTTGACCTTCTCCACAGCTTTTGAAAAGGCTAAATTAAAAAGAGAAAAAGCAGATGCTCTAGAAGCAAAAAAGAAAGAAAAGGAAGATAAAGAGAAAAAGAAGGAAGAATTGAAGAAAATGGTTGAAGAAGAGAGACTGAAGAAGAAAGAGGAAAAAGAAAGGCTTAAAATAGAAAGAGAAAAGGTATTCACTTAAATATATTAGCTATGCTCTCTACATATAGCGTAAATAGTGCTTTACACATTCCAATTCATGGTTAATTTTCAAGGGTTTTTACCAGTTTCATTCACATTTATAATTGTGTATAAAGCACTGATAAACAGTATTGATTTACCTCCCATTGATCTTTTGCTTTGAAAAATTTAATGAATTATTTAAGGTTCAACATATAATAACATGCTTTATACCTCAAAGCTTCTTTTAATGTATAATTCCTGTGTAATCAATGTGTAATTCTACTGTGTTAATTTTCTTCATCATTTAGACTTTGAAATTTAGGGAAGGTGATAATGCGTAAAACCTTTAAAAGTAAAATACAATAAAATCTATGACTAACAAAAATTGTTACAGAGTTGCTATTCTCCTTAAAGAATAATATATCTGTGATGATAAGAACATTCAGCAAATCTTTAGTACAATCTTTAGTGGTAGATGTTCCTTAGAGTATCCTGTAGCTGGTTTTTTCCAAAGACAGTCATTGTCATTGGTTTTCTGAGATACTCACAAGTAACCTTAGATGATGGTGTTATACACAGTGTTTGTTTAAACTGCCTGAAATTTTATGAATTATTTCAAATAGGCCATTGCAGTGGGGGTGGAGGTGTCTAATATACATTCATTCCAGAAAAGGCAGAGAACAAAAAAAACACTTGTTATTTAAATGGTAGCATTTAGAGATAGCATTGTTAACACCTTGATTAATTTATTTCTAATCTTTATTCTGGACCTTAAAAAAAGAGGTCCAGCATTTATAATTTTGTATACTTTTTTGTTTAACATTATAAACATTTCTTCATGTTATTAAATAAACTAAGGTGGGGTTTTTAGTGACTGCTTAATAGTTAATCAAAAAGATATAGCTAAGTGCTTTATAATTTTTTGCCTATAAATAATGATACTCTGTTTAAATTTGTGAATAAATTTCCTCCTTTTGGATTATGTCCCTGGATAAATTTGTAGAAGTAGAATAATAGGTCAAAGGATACAAAAATTTTTTAAACTTTCTATACATGTACATAGATATTTGTTTACCAAACATTTTGTGCTTATTTGCACTCAGCAGCAGTGAATGAGAATACCCATTCTATTACATCCTATAAGAATTATGTTGTAGTAGTGGGATGACTTATTTCAACAGACTACTCAAAACACAGTTAATAAGTTTTGTAACCATCTAGTCATTTTATGTTGAAAATTTGATAAGTGCACATCTGTTTACCTTTGGTGTTTCTAAATTTCAAAGGAAGAATATTAACATATATTAAACATTTATTGGAAAAAATATAATAAAATATTTTATTTATACTGTGCTTTATTAGTAACTTCTTTTAGGACAGTATTTATCTTGCAGTTTCAAATATCAGAACCAAGAAGTAAGGGTTTCAAAAGACCAAGTGAGCAAGAGAAATGGCCTGGATTAAAAAGAAAGAAGTTCATTAACTGTACTCTAATATTCCTTTCACTTACTGCTCCCTCTGTGTATCTCTAGGCTGTCAGTCAGGTTTAAATGAATCTTGAAAGCAACCAGTGTATTGCAAATATAAGGGGAGGTTTTATTTTAGGTACTGTAATAATTTGTTACCTACTTTGTCAGGATCTAATTGATTTGAAGTATGGGGAGAGCTGCTATAGGCAGAGCCAGATTGAATTAATACTTATCCAGGAACTACTGTGTTGGACATTTTCCATCTTTGTAGCAGTTATGTCAGGTAGGCATTGTTTTGATCAGTGGTTCTAACACTTTAGTGTGCATCAAAATCACCAGAAAAGCTTAAAACATCCTTTGTTGATTCCCAGCCCCAGAGTTCCTGATTCAGTAGATCTGGCGTAGGGCCTAAGTGTTTGTATTTTTACAAGTTCCCAGGTGATGCTGATGCTGCCTTATAAATTTCTTATGAGAATTTTTATTAACCTTTTGTTTTAGGAAAGAGAGAAATTACGTGAAGAAAAACGAAAATATATGGAACACTTAAAACAGTGGAGTAAACCTAGAGAAGATATGGAATGTGATGATCTTAAGGTATAAGTTTGTTGTGTTATGTTTCACACACCCATGTTCTGTGTGCCCTATGTGGCTTTGCTGATGAAATCTTTCTTTCTTTTTAATAGTCTTTTCTTTCTTTATTATTTAACTGAGAGGAAATAGCCAGTTAAGCAAATGCTATATTTAGAGTTTCAAGATAGCATTTCCTAACAGGCTTTGATAATGATTTTTATTCTGGAGAAATAATTGGTCATTTTTGTGATCCTTGATAATCTAATAACCAGTGGGGCCAGGATGCATTTAGCTGGGTTGCTGGATAAAGAGTTCTTTCATGCCCTTGCTGGGTGGCTCAGTTGGTTGGAGCGTCATCCCGTACACCAGAGGGTTGCAGGTTTGATCCCCAGCCTGGGTCCCTATGGGAGGCAACCAGTCCATCTGATCGATGTTTCTCTCTCTCCCCCTTCCTCTCTCTCAAATCAATGAAAACATCCTCAGAGGAGGATTAAAAAAAGAATTCTTCCTGTCTCCAGAAATCATCATAATATTCAAACCAAACTCATTCAGCTCAGTTTATAAGGAAGCATTTCTAAGTCAGTAGATGGTGGATTAATTATGTTCCGTATCTTAAGGAGATCCCACATTGAAGATAATATTGGCACAACTGTCTTGACCTCAGAATCTAGGTTAAAAGTCCCTCTTAGCTAGGAAATGTAGTCAGAAGCACACGTTAGCCTAAAGTTACGTTCTTAATTCGATGAAGGAAAAAGTCCTTAGAGACTATGGTTTAGTAAAGTTGGAATAAAGCCAGGACATCTGTAATTTTAAAAGTTCTGAAAGTGATTGTTGTAAACATTCAGAGTTGAGAACCACTAGTCTACATTAAATAATTCTTATTAGTAAAAAGTATATCATATTTATCTTTTATAATTTCCTATACTGGGCTCAAATAGTTACATAAATTGTTTAATCTTGTAGGAACTTCCAGAACCAACTCCAGTGAAAACTAGACTACCTCCTGAAATCTTCGGTGATGCTCTGATGGTTTTGGAGTTCCTTAACGCGTTTGGGGAACTTTTTGATCTTCAAGATGAATTTCCTGAGGGAGTAACCCTAGGCAAGTACTGTTGCTGTGTTATAGTTCACCCTAAAATTGGTGGCTTAAAATAACATTATTATCTCTCTAAGTTCTACGTAGTCACTGGACCTAGCTCTCTAGTCCTCTGTTAGGTCTCATGAGGTTACTGTCAGACAGTGGCTGGAACTGGAGCCATCTGAAGACTTATCTAGCTACATGTTCGAGATGACTTCTTCACACACATGCCTGGTGCCTTGGCATCTCGCTCCATCAGAGTAGCCTACACTTCTTATGTGGCAGCTGAGGACTCCAAGAGGCAGGACACAGAAACTGCCAGCCTTCTTAACTGCTAGGCCTGGAACTGGCACGCCTTATTTCTGCCCTATTCCATTAGTCAGGCCTGCCAGGATTCAAGGCGTGAAAGAATAGACTCTGCTTCTTGATGGTAGTAAGAAGTAAGTGCAGGGAAGGAAGGAATTGACATCAGATGTATTTGGAGACAAGTTGATGGTCTATCTTTAATTTGTGATTCTGTTTTGCCTCTGTACTTACATACTTAAATTTGTATGAACATCATTTTAAGAGCTAACAGAATGAGTAGAGCTTTGGATCCCATTTTGGATCTTCAGCTGTCAAATGGTAAAATAGTATCTTAAGATCCAAGTGAAGACCCTCAAAGATGGAATTATAATGCCCCTCTTATTTTAATAAGAGTGTATTTTTCAGTAGGGCTTTTACATTCCCTCAATTTCTCTCTCTGAGCTAGGTGAGGTATGAATTGTTGTTACAAGTCTAAATAATGCTGGTTTAGGTAAGGTGAATTAGATAAACATTTATGACTTGGATTTGATATTAGGATTACACCTAGTGCTGGTGATTACCTCTGCTATGAACTATTTGTTAAAAGTAATGTCCCACATAGTTCTTAAGAACAATGGGGCAACAATAACAAATCTTTACATTGCTATTCAAATTAGAATAAAATCATAATTTTTAAGACGTGCCTTAATTTGCACCTCAAATTTAAACTTAGATGAAATATTGTATTGATCTACTGAGTCTAATTTGGATTTCTTGAACGTGGTGATTTTGGCTTATGATTTTGTTGAATTTATTGTAATCATTATAATTGTTTATTTTACC
Organism: Miniopterus schreibersii; assembly: GCF_964146895.1. Classification (NCBI taxonomy): domain Eukaryota; kingdom Metazoa; phylum Chordata; class Mammalia; order Chiroptera; family Miniopteridae; genus Miniopterus; species Miniopterus schreibersii. The sequence continues at coordinate 124,687,143 of NC_138101.1, forward strand.
TTAGATAATATTTGGCTCTACTTTGATAAATGAGCACTTAAGAAAATAGTTACATAGGCTATTATTGTTTGAAATGTTTAGTATTCCATTGGAGTTGTTTTGTCAGTACATGAACAGAACTTTAAATTCATTTTAAACATTTTATTCACAGAAGTGTTAGAGGAAGCTCTTGTAGGAAATGACAGTGAAGGCCCACTATGTGAATTGCTTTTTTTCTTCCTGACTGCCATCTTCCAGGCGATAGCTGAAGAAGAAGAGGAAGTAGCCAAAGAGCAAATAACTGATGCTGACACCAAAGGTCAGAATTCATATTATTGTTGATTGATAGTGACTTTGTAGTGACACTTATTTTTGAAGGTTATTTTAAATTAACTTGGCTTTTACAGTTATAAAATATAGTTGTTCAAGTTACCAAATTCTTGAGTCATATACCAGGAACATGTCAGTTGTTGTATAAAAACTTGGTTTTAATGTATCCTGTTTCTGATGTCTTAAAAATATTTTCTCCCCAATCTATCTTGCCTTTTATTCCTTGAGTTCTTCTGTGTAGCAGCATCACAGATCTCATTGACTGGCATCTGTAATTACAAGAAAGTCTGCTAAGTAGCACTGATTTTTTGCCCCCACCTAAGGAAATACTTTTATTGTTGTAATTAATACTTTAAATTGAAAATACTACTGCTGATTTCATTTTAGATCTGACAGTTTTTAATTCAGAGTTAAGTAAAATTTTATTTTTTATTTGGCTATTTAGTTTGAATTAAAACTTTTGCTCCTTAAATTCTATGTACTTAAATATCTGGAGTTAGTGTGTAGTACATCTTAATGTAGGAATAATTCTTGGATAAACTCTTTTTAATTTTTAAAACAGAGTACATTTACTATTTTGTTTAGGATTTACTACAGTCAGGAATCATTAAGCCTTTATATTAAGAGATTGATTTGGCTTCCTAAATAATACTTTATGTGAACTTGGCCACCTATAAGATTTAGGATCAGAAGCTTTATTAAACAACACTTTAGTGTATTGCATAAAAATTCACAATAAGAAATAACTATTGGGAAACATCTTGATAGTAGAAGCTTGGTACAAAAAGATAGGACATTCTTCCATTCAAATAATATTGTTGCCCTTAGATAATTTGAACTCGTTTTCCTTTATGCCTGGTCCTTGGAGCAGCAAGATAATGACGAGTATGCGTCCAGTGTTGGTTGCCTTTTGATTTTACAGCCTAAGTTCAAGCAAAATATATTCTCTAGCTTGAGTGCTAATCACCATAGATCCGTTATCAAGGCCATTCTAGCAACGTGGCCCCCATTGTCATCACAGATAACTTAGTCAATTAAATGAGATTCTACAGAAGGGAAGACAGTAGGGTAAATCTGTTTTTGTTTTTGTTTTTTTTCTTTTTGTTTTTTAATTTTATTTTTGTTTAAAATATTACAGATGTCCCTTTTTCTCCCCAATGACCCATTCCACCCTGTCCCTTCCCCCTCCCCAGTCCCTCTCCCCACCATTGTCCATATCCTTGGGTTGTGCATATATGCATATAAATTCTTGGGTAAATCTGTTTTTAAAACATCTAAAGATTATTTCAAATGACAAGTACCAGCACTAAAGATGGATTATCTAAGACAGACAATGTAGCACATATTCATTCTTGTAACCATTAGGATGTCTTAATCACCAATAACATCACAGGGTTATTGACCAAGTTCTGACCTTAATGCAGGACATAAAACTGTATTTAATGCAGCACTTGAAGCAGATGAGTATTGTAGTTTTGGAAGTCCCCGTGACAAAAAGTAGATAACAAGGTAATTGTGTTGGAAAATCAGCTAGTGTTAAGGAAAAATATATGTGACTGTTGGTATTTGTATTGTCATTATATTTTGTATTCATGATTTGTTTGATCTATAATTTTTATAGCTCTACTCCTTTATAGAACTCTCCATGCATATAAATGTAAGGTCTCTGAATAAGTATTGGCCATTACATAAAAATTGTAATGCTCCTTTTGAAAACATTTATTTAAATGTTAAGGGGTGGGGGGAGACGTACTTGAGAATTTTTCACCTTCCTCTCACTTCCCTCTTATTTTTTACTACATTTTACGTAGTTATTCCAATTTTCATAGGGGCCCTAGATTGTTCCCCCAGGTATTTTTCATATATCCTCCCATCTCAGAAACAAAAAAGCTTTTCCACAGTTTTCCTAAAGCAATTGAATAGTCGGATGGGATTGAATATCTCTTACTTTCTCTTTAGCTGGTCTCTTCCTGCTATTTCTAGAAAGGGGGAAATTGATCTTAGTGATGAGAAAACAGGTTCAGTGAGGTTATTTACTGAAGATCAAATAGCTAGTAAGTGATATAAGACACGGTATGTGCATTATTTCATTTAACCCTTTTATCACCCTTGTGAGGTAGATACTATTATTTTCTGCCTTTTACATATAAAGAAACTTAGACTTAGGGAGTTTCATTAACTTACCCAAAGACACATAGCTAATAAGAAAGTGATAGGATACAAGCTCAGGCAGTCAGGTCTAGAGCTTCATAATGACTATGCTATAATGGTAAAAAAGTTGAAATTTTAAGTATTTGTTTCCCTAACATTGCCCATAAATTTATCTGTACTCAAGAAGATCTAATTTCTTTGGCTTTTGGTCTCTCTGTTGTTACAGAAAATCTTGTAAATTTTTACCAGCAGTTTTTAAAATCTTATATTAAAAATATTTATTTCTCACTTTAATCTTACATCATAAACTTAAAAGCCCTTCGAAGTATAGGAATAAAAGCATCCTCCTTAAAATAGTTTTGTATATTTGCTGCAATATTGTTTAGTGTTGGAATTTTATGTACATAATTCTAGCCTACTATGATGATAAAAGTATCTTTTAGATAGTCATAACACATACAGTTCAACTATATATTCTCTTGGTATGATGTACCCAAGTGACCATCTCCAAGCAAATCCTAGAGTGATATTTACAGTTTCTGGAGAGTACCATTTGGTAGATAAATTGAGTTAAGTAATGCATATTTTAATATGTTCATTTAACACAATTAAAAGTAAACTGCTACTTCATTGGTTATCCATTTCCTAAGGCCTTTATAGCCTTTGTCCTAGGAAATTATAACTTACTATAGATAAAGTAAGTTGAACGTGTGATTGCTGCAAAGGAAGAGGGCCAATACACTTTTACAGCTCTACAACTAGGACTGTTGTTAATTTTAGAGTGCCTATTAATTGTAAATTTGTTTGGCTTTATATGTAAAATGAAAATTAAGGAAAGTTTTAGGTCTAGTATTTTCCTGGCGAGGAAGAATATAATGTCTGTGTTTGGACTAGATTCATGGCCTGGTAAGAATGACTTCTGCATATATGTAAAATTTAGTCAGATAATTTCTTCTGTGTAGTATTGTTTATGCCTTAAGTTGCATGAACTTATCAGTGATTGTAATCAAACAGGATACCAGAGCTGCCTTTTTCCTTTAGTGAAAGACAGCAGTTCTGTTTTCTAAGATTCATTTTGTGAGCTTGTGAACTTTGGGAAGGAATTCATATAGTAGAAGGTTAATGAACCACAGAACCAGTTTAGCCCAATGATTTTCCAAACTTTAATCCATGGAGTCCTTCAGGTGGTACAGGGATTTCTTGGTGCCACTGCAGGAGGGTTGGAAAGATGAATGGGCAGGATTGTCATCTCCATAACCCTACTTTAACAAGGGCATCTTTTATCTCTTTTATATTGGGCTTCCAAGAATTATTTGAAGAATTTGAAAACTGCTGATCTAGACTCACCCCTTCAAGAAAAATGAAGCCGATTAAGTGATTAATCTTAAGGCTACATAACGAGGAACTAGGGACTGGCAGAGCTAAGACTAGAATATACATGATCTGACTCAGTCTGAAGCTGAGTCCACTGTACTATGACATCAGCTTAAGTTTTGTAAGCTTAAAGTTTTTCATAGTTGACACTTTAATTTTTTTATCATTTATGTATTATAATTAGAAATAATTATATATGCTAATACTTTAAATACATTGGTACTTGTTGATTTGCTCTTTAGTCCTATTTGTAAGCTAAACACTGTTTTCAAAGCTAAAGCAATTTACTTAGAAAACACAGGAAAATCTTCCTATTGTTTTTTAGATTGGAGAGTTTTCAAAATCAAAACATAAATGTATAGGATAAATCCGTGGTTAAGTGATAGCAGTGCTGTTTTTAAGTTCTTTAGCTTTTTCTGTGCTGGTTTTGTGATGATTACAACCTACACTTTGTTATAATTCAGTCTTAAGATATTTATAAAAGATTGGATATCTTCAAGTGGATTCTGATTCTTAAAGTAGACTTTTCTAAAGTTATATTGAGCAAGGAGATTTGTTTTTCATTTTAAAGTGTATTTTACCATTTTTTTGGAAGGCGTATGTGCATCTTGTTGGTAACTTGGAAGCTGTCCTCTCTGTGTTAGGGAAGGAAAATATATGTAGTGCATGTTGCAGGATGGAGTTTTAGGTGGAGACTAGGCAGAATGTAAATGATGCTTGTACCTAGTGTTGGTTCTTTTGAGGTTTGTGAATATTAAGCTGTTTGCTGTTTCGTCATTGTAAAAGGGCATTGTTCCTAAATATTCGAGCTTTAATTTGCACTAGAATAAAGTATTTATTTCCTTAAAGATTTAACAGAGGCTTTGGATGAAGATGCAGACCCCACAAAATCTGCACTGTCTGCAGTTGCATCTTTGGCAGCTGCATGGCCGCAGTTGCACCAGGGTATGTGTGGGCTTTTTTTTTTTTTAATTGGCTTTTTAATTTTATAAAGGTACATTTTACATTGCTGAAGATTTATGGTTTACATTCTAAATGACTATTTTTATTTTTAACTATAGGCTGCAGTTTGAAAAGCTTGGATCTTGATAGCTGCACTCTTTCTGAAATCCTCAGACTGCACATCTTAGCTTCAGGTGCTGATGTAACATCAGCAAATGCAAAGTACAGATATCAAAAACGAGGAGGATTTGATGCTACAGATGATGCCTGTATGGAGCTTCGTTTAAGCAATCCCAGTTTAGTGAAGAAACTGTCAAGCACTTCAGTGTATGATTTGACACCAGGTAAACCTTGCAAGTTGGAATCTGTATAACCTTTCCACTTTCTACCCTCTTATGCCTCTTACACCCAGAAAACTAGGTTGCTAATGAGAAATAATAGATAATAAGCAGTTTTAAAAGAGAAAGAGAAATATAGTCTTTTCAAAAAAGTGTTGTAATACTAATAGTGACCTAAATTGAAACTACTGTTGTTGTTCATACTAGCTTTAATTATTTATGATTTTCTTTTCTTTTTCATTTGAATTTTTTTGATTTGTCTACTGAATCTAAGTTTAAAAGGATAAGTGAGAATTAGCTTTCATTTTTATTAGTGTATCAGTTTAAGCTATAGCTGCTAATTTCTAAAACTTGCTTGAATAAGTACTTGAGGTATGAGAAACAGTATGAGTTATTTTTACTTCCTTTTTAAATAAAAAATTATAATAATACAAATATATATAGTTTAATTTTATATGACTAAGAAAACAGAACATATGATAGAAGTAGAGGACCTTAATTCCTAACATTCATATAGTTTTTATAATTTATGCTAGTGTTTTTGAGCAATTTTTTCAGAGTAGCAATTTGCCTATTGCCATTTTAGAGAAAATTCATGTTGTTATAACTTAGTTTTGATTTGAACTTTATATGTGAGCCTAAAAATTAAAACTTGAAAAATAAATTTTTGTAGTTAGAAAATGTTTCATGTCTATTTCACTCTAGTATATAAGGTAATCATTAGTATTTGAAATGCCTTATATATCACATAACTATTAAATTGGACTCAAAGGTGCTTTTTTCTGAAGGCATGCCATTGGCATGTATGACCTTAGGAGACTTTCCCCTATTCTTTCTTAAGCATTTTCACATTGAGCCACAAATTAAAATATTTCAAACATAATTCCTTTTTTGTCAATAATACAGAAGTCATTTACCAATTTTTGACAGGAGAAAAAATGAAGATACTTCATGCTCTCTGTGGGAAACTACTGACCCTAGTTTCTACTAGGGATTTTATTGAAGATTATGTTGATATATTACGACAGGCAAAGCAGGAGTTCCGGGAGTTAAAAGCAGAACAACATCGAAAAGAGAGGGAAGAAGCAGCTGCTAGGTAAGAGACAATTATTGTCAGTTGTGCTAATGAAAGCTGTTTATTTTTTGCATCTCACACTGGTGTTTGCTGCCTTTACTAAGAGGTTATGAATGAATTGGTACATTATAGTTTTGTGATAACATTTGGAGCATTTTCCATAATTTGATGTTTAAAGGCAAGATGCGAAAAGTTAAAAACATCAGATAGACTATAATATTTTATTTTAACTTTCAGAATTCGTAAAAGGAAGGCAGAAAAACTTAAGGAGCAGGAACAAAAAATGAAAGAGAAGCAAGAAAAACTGAAGGAAGATGAGCAAAGAAATTCAGCTGCAGATATGTCAGTTGGGTATGGTTTGAATTACACTGTTCACCTTGCTTTCCATAAAGAATAAAAATCAGCACCTTGAACTCTAAAACGGTTTCAAAATTTTTAGAAAACTAGTGGTCTGTAGATACAATAATTGTGTTGTGAGCCTATGAAAGTTCCACAGTATAGACAGTCCTTAAGTATACATGTGTTGTGTTTAAAAGTACTTCCAGTGAATCTGTAACTCATTTTCTCATAGAATTAATGTTATTAATGATAATTTCCCTGAAAACTTACAATAGGCCATTTTTAACCAGTAATATATGTCTAGCATTAATAGTATATCCCCTACTCCACCACCATCATCATCAACAGTTGTACACTGTGTTTCACAGAGCTCCTCTGAGCCTATTGACGATTAGGGATGAGATTGGAGGTTTTGGTAGAAAGTATAAAGAAAGGATGAAAGCACCTTAAGTAATTTAGTAACTACCTAAGTATTTTATTACATTTCAGAATATTTGGGATGAAGATTAGCTATGAAGACAAGTGGGAATTTTTCCATATTGTAGATGCCAAACCATATTCAAATTTAGCAGAAATAATAATTTTATTTTTTTTTTACAAAATCTGTAAAGGAATGTTTCAAAAGTCTCAGTACTCCAAAATTAGTATACTGACTTTTGATTATACTTACATGTAAAATAACCTACTGAGTCTGAAGTTCATAGGTCACAAACTTGTAACAGCTATATTTTATATGGCTATCAACAATACCTTAAGAAATTGAATTTGGACCCAGCTGGGAGTGACTTAGCGGTTGAGCATCGACCTACGATCCAGGAGATCGAGGTTCGATTCCCAGTCAGGGCACATGCCCTGGGTTGCGGGCTCAATCCCCAGTAGGGGGCATGCAGGAAGTAGCCAATCAATGACTCTCTCATTGATGTTTCTATCTCTCTCTCTCTCCTTCTCCCTCTCTCTGAAATCAATAAAGATATATATATTTTTTTTTTTATTGAATTTGGATGCCTTAAAGAAAGTTAATAGATATGACACCTTGAGCACAAACAACCAAAGAAAAAAATAGATAATTAGACTTCATCAGAATTTAAAAATTTGTACTTTAAAGGACACTGTTAAGAAGGTAAAAAGAGCCCTGGCTGGTGTGGCTCAATTGGTTAGAGCATCACCCTGTACACTGAAGGGTCATGGGTTCAATTCCCAATCAGGGCATATACCTGGGTTGCCAGTTCGATCCCCATTCAGGGTGCATGTGCAAGGCAATCGATTGATTTTTCTCTCTCACATTGCTTTTTCTCTGTTTCTTTCTACCTCTCTCTTCCTCACTGTAGAATCAATGAAAAAAATATGATAATGGTCAAATATCCAGAATAGATAAAGAACTCATACAGCTCAACAATAAAAAGACAACCCAGTTAAAAAATAGACAAAGGCTCTAGCTGGTTTGGCTCAGTGGTTAGAGCGTCGGCCTGCAGACTGAAGGGTCTTGGGTTCGATTCTGGCCAAGGGCATGTACCTTGGTTGCAGACTCGATCCCCGGCCCTGGTCGGGGCACAGGCAGGAGGCAACCAATCGATGTGTCTCTCTCACATCGATGTTTCTCTCTCTCTCTCTCTCTCCCCGCCCCCCCTCTGAAAAGCAATGGAAAAAAATAAAAAATAGGCAGAGGATTTTAATTGGCATTTCTCCAAAGAAGACATATAGGAAGTGCATGAAAAAATGCTAAACATCATTAGTCATTAGGGAAATGTGCATCAGAATCACAATGACGTATTACTTGACACTCAATAGGATGGCTGTAATCCAAATGAGAGACAATAGGAAATGTTGGTAAGGAAGTGGAAAAGGTTGGAACTCTTATACACTGATGGTGGAGTAAAATGGCATAGCTGTTTTTGATAAGTCTGGCAGTTCCTCAAACAATTAAACCATATGATACTATATGACCCAGAAATTCCACTCATAGGTATTTACCCAAGAGAATTAAGAATATACGTTCACCTGAATGTTTATACATGGATGTTTATAACAGCAGCATTCTTTATTTTATTTGAGAGAGAGAGAAACATTGGTTGCTTCTGGTTCAGGGATCAAACCCGCAACCTGGGTATATGCCCTGACTGGGAATCAAACCAGTGACCTCTCAGTGCACAGGACGACGTCCAGCCAACTGAGCCACACTGGCCACGGCATAGCAGCATTATTCTTAATAGCCAAAAAGGTAACAACCCGAGCCTGGCCAGACGTGGCTCAGCGATTGAGTGTCGCTCCAGGATCCAGGTGATTGGGGTTCAATTCTCAGTCAGGGCACAGGCCCAGGTGGCGGGCTTGATCCCCAGTCGGGGGCGTGCAGGAGGCAGCCGATCAATGACTCTCTCATCATTGATGTTTCTCTCTCTCTCTCCTTCTCCTTTCCTCTCTATGAAATCAATAAAGATATATTAAAAAAAAAAAAGTAACAACCCCAAATGTCCATCAGTTGATGAATAGATAAACAAAACTGTATATCCCTTTTGTGGTATATTCATACAGCAGAATGTTATTCAACAATAAGAAGGAACTCTCTTATATGCTACAATGTGGATGAACTTTGAAAACACTATGCCAAGTGAAAGAAGCTAGTCCTAAAAGGCCATGTTTTGTATGATTGCATTTATGTGAAAAGTCCAGAATAGACAAATCCATAGCACAAAGTAGATGAGTGGTTACTAGAGTCAGTGGGGAAGAGAAAATGGAAAGTGACTACTATGGAGTTTTTCTTTTGAGATAATGAAAATGATCTGGAATTAAATAGGGGTAATGACTGTACAACCTTATAAATATACTAAAAACTACTGAATCATGTACTTTAAAAAGGTGTGTGAATTTTATGTCAATTCTTTTTTACATTTTATAACCTTTTCCCAGTTTTATTGAAATATAATTGACATATAACATTGTATTAGTTTAAAGTGTACAACAAAATGATTTAATATATGCACATATTCTGTCATGATTACCACAGTAAGTTTAGTTAATATTCATCACCTCACATAGTTACAGTTTTTCCTTGTGATATGTTTTTCAAAAAAAGAAAAACATGTTATAGATCCCACAACTTCATTTTTTTAATATTCATCTAGCCTCATTCATTTACATTATCTCTCTGACTTCTGAATACAGTTGAGTTTGCAAACCTCACTTTGTATGTAGAACATAAATGGTGGAATTTATTTCAGATTCATACAATTTTAGTTTTAATTTGGACAGTGCAATGGATTAGGTAAAACATTCATATTGTGTTCTTTCTGCCTATTTTATATCTGAAATTTGTCTACCTTTCTCCTCCACTATATATTTATCTTCTTTCTACTCTGAGCCACCATCACCTTCCAGCCAACTACCTGGACTATTATAGTGGTCACTTTACTGGTCTCCCCTCGTCTACTTTCTCTGCCAGATAATTTTCCATGTAGCAGCCAAAGTGCTTCTTAATCATATCATTTCTCTTTACTAAACTCTTCTATTTTTTTACCATTGCTTTCTCTCCCTCTTTCTCTCTTTTTTTTTAACCATTGCATTTTGAATAATGCCTACAAAGACCCAGTATTGTCTACCCCTGCCTCTTTCTCACCCGTATCTTGGATTACTTTTTGTTTTACATTCTTGAAATTATATTTTATGAATGGAATTATATATTCATTAATAAATATAATCTTTGTTTTTATCCTCAAGGGAGGAAGAAAGGGAAGATTTTGATACTAGCACTGAGAGCAAAGAAATAGAGCAAAAGGAACTAGATCAAGATACGGTCACTGAAGATGAAGATGACCCAGGATCACATAAAAGAAGCAGAAGGGGTAATACAGAAATTTTTTAAGGACATGCTTACTTGTTTTTAATAAGGCACTATTAATTCAGCTATCTTGACATATGTATTAGATTACTTCCATTTGTGATTTCAAGGTGTGTTTGTTTTTTAAGTGCCTAACTCATAGCTGTGACTGTTTTGTTATAAAATGGTGTTATGACGTTACATTAATATATTTATGATTAGGTCTTTATTTACATGTCGCGTAGGGAAGAGAGGCAGTATTCCTATCTCTTTAATAAGTCAGTTTCTCATAACTTCTAATTTTGGTTAGTCAGTGAGTTTTGTTGAGTTTTTATATTTACTACATTATATTAGGCCAAATAGAAATTTTTTTCTATAATGTACCCATTCAACATTCATTGAATGCTAGATACTAGAGATACAAAGATCAGTAATGCTTGTAATTGGTGTCATATTTCTGAGAATGGAAATCTCTACTGCCTTAAAATAATTTCACAAATTCCTGGATCAAAAAAATACATTTTTTCAAAGCTATTGATACAAATTACTTCTGAGGATCTTTAACCATCTGCATTTGATAACTTAATCCTTAAGTTTATTCTGTGCCTGTAATTTGGATGCTATTTTTTTCTACATTATTTTCTAAATGGTTATTATAGACAGAAAGTCTCCTGTATCATGGCGGCTGTATTCTCTGATTGCAATGCAATTGATTTAGAAATTCAAAACAAATAAACCTCATATGATTAGAGTTTTAAAGCATACTTCCAAGCAGTGTGTCAAAGGAGAAACCATAATGGAAACTAGAAAATATTTTAAACTAATCAATGTTGCATGTTAACATTTGTTTCATACAGTTCCTTTACTTTGAGAAACATTTAATACATATTAAAGCTATATTAGGAATCAAGAAAGGCAAATTGAACCAGGTATTTATTTAAGAAGTTAGAAGTAGGAAATAGAATAATCCCCCCAAATACCAGGAAACAATAGATTTGAGTAGAAATTAATAGAAAATAAAACTATAATAGAGAAGAACAACAAAGCCAAAAGTTTGTTCTTTGAAAAAGACGCAAACTAGACAAAACTTTTTTTGAAATTGATTTTATGTGTACAATTTTATGGCAATAAATTGAAAAATGTAAATTATAAAAATGGATTAATGAAAAAGTTAAAAATGTAAATGGTTCTAAACCATTAAAGATCTTGAATTAGTAGTAAAAGTCTTCCTACAAAGAAAACATCAGTCCTGGACAAATTTTTTTTTTTTTGGTTAACCCTCACCTAAGGATACTCTTTATCCATTGATTTTTTTTCTTTTTTTTTTTTAAGAGAGAGCAGAAGGGAGGGAACAAGAGAAACATCAATTGGTTGCCTCCCACACATGCCTGGACTGGGCCAGGGATCAAACCTGCAACCCAGGTACGTGGCCTTGACTGGGAATTGAGCCCGAGACCCTTCGGTCCACAGGCCAATGCTCTAATCTCTGAGCCAAACTGACCAGGGCAATCTGGACAGTTTTATAGGTTATTCTGCCAGTTTTAAAGAATGAAATAATTATAATCTTGTACAAACTCTTTCAAGCAAAAAGAAGTAGAAATGAAAAACACTCCCAACTATTTAAATAATTTGACAGTAACTGAAATAAGAGAGAAGTTTAATTCTTCAACACATCATTAATGCGAGCCAGGTACCAGGAATCCAGAATCTTTCCATCTTGTCGGTGTGTCCATCCTGATCTGATGTTCCAAAATGATTTATCATCATGTCTTCACTTTAGAGCTAGTTGGAAGAGGGAAAGAAGAAAAAGAAGCATGACTCTGAAGTTACATATAATGCTTCTCTTCCCATTTCTTTCATCAGAAGTTTCTCATGTAGCCATGCTTGCTGGGGAAACAGGGTCTAGGAAATGTCCTTTTGGATTGCTGGGTACCCAACTAAAAGTTAAGAGTTCTCTTACTTGAAAGCAGTGGTTAGTAATACAGTCCATTTGGCCAAATCTGCCCTGCCGCCTGTTTTTATATAACGCATAAGCTAAAAATGGTTTCTACAATTTCATTTATTATTTTAATCCTCACCTGAGGATAGTTTTTCCATTGCTTTTCAGAGAGAGTGGAAGGGATGGGGGAGAGAGAGAGAAACACTGATGTGAGAGAGACACATTAATCGGTTGCCTCCCGCACATGCCCCCACTGGGACTGGGGATCAAGCCTGCAACCAAGGTATGTGCCCTTGGCTGGAATCAAGCCTGGTACCCTTCATTCTGTGGGCCAAAGCTCTAACCACCGAGCCAAACTGACCAGGGCTACAATTTTTAAAAGTTGAAAAAATTCAAAAAAGGAACTCATTTTTTGACGTGAAAATTATATGAAATTCAGATTTCAGTGATCATAAAGTTTTATTGAACACAGCCATGCGCATTCATTTACATATTGTCTGTGATTGTTTTCATGCTACAGTTGCAGAGTTGAGTAGCTGTGACAGAAACCACATAACCCATAAAGCTTAAAATATTTACTAGCTAGCCCTTTTTAAATGTAGTTTGCTGATTCCTGCCTCAGAAGAAAGCCTGAATGTATATTGCAGAGTAACAGACTGCCACACTCTCCAGTGCAGAAATCACAGATTTTTGTGTGTCCTTTTATATTTAACTGTACCAATTTCTTATTAACGTGGTGTATTAGTCTGTTAGTGCTGCCATAACAAAATACCACAGACTGGATGGCTTAAACAACAGGAACTTATTTTCTCACAGTTCTGGAGGCTGGAAGTACAAGATCAAGTTGCCAGCAGGGTTGATTTCTGGTGAGGCTTCTCTCCTCAGCTTACAGAATAGCACTTTCTCACTGTGTCCTCTCACAACCTTTCCTCTGTACCCACAGTGGAGAGAGAGAGAGAATGCTCTGGTCTCTCTTCCTCTTCCTATAAGGACAGTAGTCCTTATAGGGTCCCACCCTTATGACCTCATTTCACCTTAATTACCTCCTTAAAGGACCTGTCTCCAGAAGCAGTCACATAGGGGTTTAGGATTTCAACCTATGAATTTGGGGGCATACACTTCACCCCATAACACATAGTAATTTGGGGTAGCCTTATATCTTATTTTTCTAATGAAAGTTTAAAATATGATGATCCAATGTTATTTCAACTATAGGGAAAAGGGGACAAAATGGATTTAAAGAATTTACGAGTCAAGAAGAAATCAACTGTTTAACAAGAGAGCCTCTTACTGCTGATGAGGAAGAAGCTTTAAAACAGGAACACCAGCGAAAAGAGAAAGAGCTCTTAGAAAAAATCCAAAGTGCTATAGCATGCACCAACATCTTCCCCTTAGGACGTGACCGCATGTATAGACGATACTGGATTTTCCCTTCTATTCCTGGATTGTTTATCGAAGAGGATTATTCTGGTCTCACTGAAGATATGCTGTTGCCTAGACCTTCATCATTTCAGAATAATGTACAGTCTCAAAATGCTCAGGTATCCACTAAAACTGGAGAGTCTTTGATGTCTGAATCTACCTCCAACATTGACCAAGGTCCATGTGATGATTCTGTGCAACTGCCAAAACCAGTGCATAAGCCAAATCGGTGGTGCTTTTACAGTTCTTGTGAACAGCTGGAGCAGCTTATTGAAGCTCTTAATTCTAGAGGACATAGAGAAAGTGCCTTAAAAGAAACTTTGCTACAAGAGAAAAGCAGAATATGTGCACAGCTAGCCCGTTTTTCTGAAGAGAAATTTCATTTTTCAGGTAAATTTTTAATTATTCTTTCCCCATAAAACTCTGATTCAGGATTAAACATTTTTTAAACTATTAGAGCTATATTAAAATAGCTTATCTTTGATTTGGACCATGCTATCAGTTTGAGAGTTAAGAGGATTTGCCTGTTCGGGGAAACAAAGTTCTCTAGATTCCACTGGGTTCCGTTTGTATTATGAGGTGCACATCAAGCAATGAAAGAAGATACAGTCTTCCTGACCTCATTCCTTTATCCATAGGTTCTGAATACCCAAAGCCCTTAAGGTTACCATCAGTTTTAGAGATCTAATGGTGAGGGAAGTCACTCACTGAGGGTTTTTGGCTGAGGGTCCAGGGACAAGTTCCATTAGTGATCCCTTTGGAGATTGGCTGCAAGGGCAGATCAGGTAGCAACATTTTCTGTTCAATGTCTGGTCCATTGATGACAGATAAGAAAGCAGTAGGACATATTCAGGTGTAAGTTTTTGTTTTTGTTTTGTTTTAATCCTCATCCAAGGATATGTTTTTATTGATTTTAGAGAGAGAGAGGAAGGGAGAGAGAAACACTGGTTGGCTGCCTCCTGTATGCGCCCCAACTGGGGATGGAGCCTGCAACCTCGGTATGTGCCCTAATGGAGAACCTAACCTGCAACCTTTTGGTAGACAGGATGGTGCTCCAACCGAGCCACCCAGCCAGGGCTAGGTATAATGTTTTATATTTCTTTTTTTTTTTTTTTTTAAGATTTTGTAAAGTATCTTTATTGATTTCAGAGAGAGGGAGGGAGAGGGGGAGAGAGAGAAACATCAATGATGAGAGTCATTGATCAGCTACCTCCCGCATGCCCCCTGCTGGGTTTCGAGCCCGCAGCCCAGGTATGTGCCCTGACCGGGAATCAAACCACAGTCTCCTAGATCATAGTTTAATGATTTCTAAGTGAGATTCTCTAGGTAGAGAACTCTTAAAATTTGGGGGCATATTACCATCAATACTTTAGTTCTCTTCAGGATTAAAAACTATAGCTTACAATTCTTTTTTTTAACAGCTTTATTAGATTTAATTCATACACTATACAATTCACCCATTAAAAATATACAATTCAGTAAGAGTGAAATTACTAGGCTATATGGTGATTCTGTTTAATTGTTTGAGGAAGTACCAGACTGTTTCCCAAAGTGGCTACACCATTTTATATTTCTGCCAACAGTGTATGAGGGTTGAGATTTCTCTACGTCCTTCCAACACTTGTTGTTATCTGACTTTTTTATTCTAGCCATCCTAGAAGTGTGAAGTGATACTTCATTTTATTTTAGACATGCATTTCCTGAATGAGTAAAATGATGTAGAGCATTTTGTCATGGTCTTACTGGACATTCATATATCTTTCTTAAAGAAAAGTCTATTCAGATCATTTGCCCATTTTTAATTGGATTGTCTTTTTATTGTAAGAGTTCTTTATATATCCTAGATACAAGTCCCTCTTCAGATATATGGTGTACAAGCATTTTCTCCCCTCCCCTTTTTTTATTGCACTTGAGGATTTACTAAAAGTTATTTTTAATTTATCTTTATTGTTTCAAGTATTACAAATGTCCTCTTTTTCCCCCATTGATCCCCTCCCCACAGGCCTTTACCCCACTATTGTCTGTGTCCATGAGTTATGCATATATGCATATAAATTCTTATGTTAATCTCCCCCTTCCACCCACCCACCCCCACCTTCCCTCTGAGATTCATCAGTCTGTATCAGTCTGTTCCATGCTTCTATATCTCTGAATCTATTTTGTTTATTAGATTCCACATATACGTAAGATCATGTGATATATGTCTTTCTCTGACTTGCTTATTTCACTTAGCATAATACTCTCCACCTTCCACCAGGCTGCCTCAAAGGGTAAGGGATCCTTCGTTTTTATAGCTGCATAGTATTCCATGGTGTAAATGTCTGAGAAGATGCTTGATATGATTTCAGTCTTCTTGAACTTGTGGGGACTTGTTTTGTGTCCTAATGTGGTCTATCTTTGAGAATATCCTATGTGCACTTGAGGAGAATGCCTCTAAAGGTTTTTATATCCATTATCTCATGATCATTAACAGTCACATGGGGTAGTTGTATTTTTTAATAAGGAAATCATAATTTATTATGAATAACTATTTCAGACAAACCTCAAACTGATAGCAAACCTATGTATACTCGAGGAAGAGTTTCCAATGCATATGATCCATCTCAGATGTCTGCAGAAAGGCAGCTTGAATTGCGGCTGAGAGATTTTCTTTTGGATATTGAAGACAGAATCTACCAAGGAACATTAGGAGCAATAAAGGTTTGTATCTGTTCTCATTTTTAGTTTATCTGATTACCAGAATTTTGGGTCATATTTGTCCATTTCTTTGATATAGGTAACCCATGTGTGTTTTGAATAAATACCAGCGAGTGATATACTTTTTATTAAAATTTAAGTTTATTATTCCCCTGTATCACAATGTTTATGTATGGATATAAATCTTTCTTAATTATGCTATATGACTATATCTGCTTTCTTAAACAGAATTTAGTGAACATAACTGACCTTTTAATATTAATTTTTAGTATTTTTAAAATATCTGTTTTATGGTATTTTCATCCAAGATGTTGAAATGTGTAAGGATATTTTCTTCTTCCTTGACCAGCTCCCGCCTGCTCTGCTGAGTCTGGTTTGTTTATTGGTTTCTTTGTTACCTTTTTAAAATCTGTAAGTAATTCATGCTTGATATGTGTGTTCTATTCATTGCTTTGCTATCATCTGTCACTTTTTTGCTACTATCAGGTGACCAATCTTAGAATTGTTTATGATTTCCCTATATAGAGAGTAAGGTACTAAAGCTTCCATCTATGAATGATATGAATTCCATTTTGACCACTTAGTAATCTTATTTTTAGATCCCTTTTTGATTCACAATCTCTTCTACAATATTCATGAGTTTTTCATATGTACATTGAACCTCATATTCCTTAGAAACAACATATTCCAGTTTTCAGGGTTAGTAATTTGGGGTTTGTTACAGGTTACAGATCGACACATCTGGAGATCAGCATTAGAAAATGGACGGTATGAGTTGTTAAATGAAGAAAACAAGGAAAATGGGATAATTAAAACTGTGAATGAAAATGTAGAAGAGATGGAAATTGATGAGCAAGCAAAGGTCATAGTAAAAGACAGGTACAAAAGATTTTTAAGTAACCATCACTTTTCTTTGCCACACACTGTTTTTTCTAATGTAAATGTTCTTTTTCTTCAATAAAAAAATTGTTTAAAATCTTATCATGAGGACTTTAACTTTTATAACCACTGAAATGATGCTTTTGCTCAAACCTCAGGCGCTTTGTTACCCCACTTTGTACTGATGTAGCCAAAAGACAACTTGTTAAGGTAATAATTTATCCAAATTTAAAAAGGTCTTTGAACTTAAGGTTTTATTAATTTCAGAAAGTAATTTTATACTATCCATTTTTCTTTTCCATAGGAAAATTTAGTAAATTGTGGTAGACTTAAATATTATTTGAACTGAAAATCAAAATCTATATCTCTATATCTGTAGATAGGTACTGGTACATTTTGGGGTTTTTGTTTGTTTTTAATCCTCACCCGAGGATATTTTTTCCATTGCTTTTCAGAGAGAGTGGAAGGGAGAAAGAGAGAGAGACATCAGTGTGAGAGAGACACATCGATTGGTTGCCTTCTGCTCACCTACCAACCAGGGTGGGGGATTGAGCCTGAAACCAAGATACATGCCTGTGGCCCGAATCAAACCCAGGATCCTTCAGTTCACAGGCTGACGCTCTAACCATTGAGCAAAACTGGCTAGGGTGATGCTTGAACATTTTTGGAGTTATTTTGGATAATATCTTCCCTTAAGGAGTTTATTGTGTAGAAGGAAATGGTAGAGAGACATTAAGCTAACAATTATAGAACAGGGTGAGAGTTCTGGTGGAAGTAAATACTCAGTGCAAATGTTGTTCCTAGGAGGGCTGTTTGTCTTGGTAGAACATGGAAAACAGCAAAGAGAATTCTAGAGGGAGTGAATCCAAAGCTGAGACCTAAATGTGGGGAAGATATGATACTGGGAGGGAAGACAGTAAACCAGAGGCTTTGAGTGAATGGGTTTGTACTTTTAAATGACCGTTTTAGCTGCAGCATGGAGATTGATTGCAAAGGGAGTAAGATTGGAGGCTAAGGAACTAGTTAGGAGGCAGCTATATTGTCCTACCCGGTAAAAGTTAAAGCAAGAGAAATGGAGATAAGCTGCCTGAGCTACTCTTCCTTTAAGGCCCATCATAGTGCCTCTCTAAAACCTTTCCCCTATGCCTTGTCTCATCTACCTTCCCTCCTCCAAATATTTGCCCTCTGACCTTAAATAACTTGATATTTAGTTTAGCTCTTGATTCATGTATAAATCTCCCTTTCCTACTGTCTTCTGAGAGCTCTTTGAGACTGAGGAAACTGTTTCTTACACGGATATAAGTAAGCATTTTGATGAATCAGTGTACTCAAGTCTCACCTAATAGTGTTTTTGAATACCATAAACTCTTCATTGTTTTAATTGTAGACTTTTGGGCATAAAAACAGAAACTCCAAGTACTGTCTCAACGAATGCAAGTACACCTCAATCAGTGAGCAACGTGGTTCATTATCTGGCAATGGCCCTCTTTCAAATAGAGCAGGGCATTGAGCGGCGTTTTCTCAAAGCTCCACTTGGTAAGTATCTGTTTTTAATTGAAAATATTAGTTATATTTTAAATGATTCTGAAATTGCCCCTTGATTAATAGAACTTTATTGGCTAAAATAATGAAACTGATTGACTTGAAAATTTTGAGATTGTATTTTCATTTTAATATATGAGTTCTTTCAGGTGAGATTTATTTTTAAATAATACTTACATACTATTTTTTAAATTTTATTCTAAATATTTATTCATTTTAATAAATACCTTTTTAACTATTTCTGTCAATCTCTTTTGTGAAACCTTAATCAAAAGAAAGATTACCACAACCTGTGATTAGCCAGACCCTCAATAATCAAAGATTGTACATAAATTTGTATGTTATTATTTTATTTTATATATCTTTATTGATTTCAGAGAGAGGAAGGGAAAGGGAGAGAGAGATAGAAACATCAGTGATGAGAGAGTCATTGATTGGCTGCCTCCTGCACACCCCCAGCTGGGGATTTGAGCCCACAACCCGAGCATGTGCCCTGACTGGGAAAGGAACCTCAATCTCCTGGATCTTAGGTCGATGCTCAACTGCTGAGCCACGCGCGGCTGGGCCATATGTTGTTATTTTAAAAAAGAACCCCAAAGAAGTTACTTAAATGTCCCCCATTAGGGTATGGTTTAATAATGTTGGTCACTAACCTGAACACTAAGAAGTGCTAGATCAGAAATACCAAGTGTTAAAGGGTACACAGATGAGGAAATGTTTTATAATTTATGGTTAGGATCATAGAAATAATACTATCTGGATCATGTTTTAGCAGTTTATGAAATTAATATGCTTTTTAAGGACTGATCAAGGAATGTAATCATTATATCTTTAGGAAAACATGTGTTTCAAGTTCCAAATCAATTTTCATGTCATGCTCTGTCTACTTCCCTGTGGTCTCTGTGAAATGTTGAATTAATTTATAATTCATCATATCGAGATAGTTTATATCTCAATAATAGGGTACTAAAAGAAACAGTTTTTTAAAACCATATCCTTTTGGTCTCATTAAAAGGGCAACTTGAATAGACTAAAATCCCTTAAAAATTTTTTGACTATTACCTGTTGAGTAGTAAGAACAAAGTTTTATAAATAGATGGTGCTTTCAGAGCATTTTCAGAATGTGAATATATTTGTAAAGTGTCTATTTTTAAGTTGAAGAGCTTCTGGCCAGTATCTCATTGTTCTAATAAACTTATTCATATTTTTTATGAATTGATAATTTCACCATGAGCTTAATAGCTCGTTTTCACATTGAAAGTAGCATTTGTTAGAAATAAAATACATATGATCACAGCTCACAAAGGTATCATTGTTTGTTTTACTGTCACTGTTATTTCCCAGTTTTCAGTATTTCTCAATATTTTTTGGCTAAACCATATTACTTGTACAAGGGGTCTCTATCATTTCTTACAATTACATGTTGAAGCTGCAGTTACTTCGGTTAAAATTTTAGTTAAAAGTTATTTGTAAATTATGTAGTTCTTATAAATGTAAGATGTTACTACTACTCATTAATCCTATAATTCCAAAACTGGTAAGGGATAAAATACAATTCTGCTATTTTTATACTTCTGAAATTGCCATCAGTTAAAGTTTATAAGTTCAAGAGGAAAAAAATAAAATTGTTTGGTGTGTCTGTATTTTCATCAGTACATCTTATTAACTGTTTAGACAAAGAGTTAACATTGAGAGATGTTGCAACTTATATCTGGTAACTATATTAGAGCTATAGAGTTCTTAAATGCTGGTTTGCATATAGCTGTATTAGAACATTCATTTAATCCTAAAAGATATTTTAAAAAACAATTTTAATTTGGAATTTTAAAGTAAGTAAAATAAGAAAAGGTCCACTTACCTTACTTACTTTGGTGGTGTATGTTGGTCAAAGTCAAATGTTGGTTATGTATAGTATGGATGTTACCATTGCTGCTCCATAAAAAGTTAATAGTAAGACTGATGTCTGTGGCTCTTTATTTTATGTTTAAAATAAACATAAAGGGGTCTTTTTTTAATGCGACCAGCAGGAGATGGAGGTACTACTGGGGCTTTAAAATAGTCTGAATATTTGGAGCAAGGTAATC
The DNA here is from genome assembly GCF_964146895.1 of Miniopterus schreibersii. Lineage (NCBI taxonomy): Eukaryota > Metazoa > Chordata > Mammalia > Chiroptera > Miniopteridae > Miniopterus > Miniopterus schreibersii. Next base: position 124,708,045 of record NC_138101.1, read on the forward strand.
AAGAATATCATTAATGTGGGAGAGAAAAGGGAGTTCCTCTTTATGAATGTTTGAGTAGAATATAAAAATTCTCCATTCAAATTAACTATAGTAGGAATTTTCCCAGTTTAGCTTCAGAGATTATTTCAGTTTCTTGAGGAAGCAAATAAAAAATAAAAATTCTGCTTATGTTCTACCTTCCCTAATTTGTCCTTTTTATTCTAGGGATTAATCACATTGATAAAACTACGCTTTTTTTTTTTTTAATTTAGGAAGATCATATTTCAATTATTTATTTTATGTAAGATTTGTGAAAAATAATTTAGGTTTATAATTTTATTATTTATAAAGTCATATTTATGGTTAAACCCTTAAGCTATGAAAAATCCTCAAACTAACTTTATCAATTTGAAATTAGGTAACAGAAATTAATAAAGATCAAAAGGGAGATAGGAAAAAAGGACAAGAAAAAGAGAGAGGAAGATCAGTCTAGTGTGAGAGATGGTAAATTTTTAACTTTTTAAAGAACTTTGTCTTTTTAAAGAATTAAAATTTTAGCCCGGCTGGGTGTGGCTCAGCAGTTGAGCATCAACCGGGGATCCAGGCTATCAGGGTTCAATTCCTGATCAGGGCACATGCCCGGGTTATGGACTTGATCAATGACTCTCTCATCATTGATGTTTCTATCTCTCTCTCCCCCTCTCCTTTCCTCTCTCTGAAATCAGTAAAGATATATTTTTAAAAAAAAAAAAGGAATTAAGATTTTACTTTCTATATTGCTGAATACTGGTTTGCAGATTTAGCTTTTGAAGGAAAACCTTGGATTTGATATTTGGAAGGGAATATCATCTTCCTAACATTTTCCTTTTTACATTTCACACCTCAGCTAATCATACTTTTAAGTTTGTATAGAAAAAGTTAACATTGGTCAATCTTAGTATACTTAGATATTAGTGAAAAGATTGGCAAGCTATGGGATGTATGTTTACTTATTTTGCATATAGTATTTATTCACGGCATTTTTTTTTTTCTTTTACTAGCATAGGGAGATTTACAGGTTAGGAGTTTTTGTTGTTGGATCTCCTGGAGAAGCCTCCATGGCATGGTCACATGGGTTACTGTACAGGGGCAGTTAACAGTGTGAAATCTCCCAGTGTAATAGTTGATCATAGGACTCTAACAGTATTTTATGTGAGTAAAATCCTTTCACTTAGTAATTTCTTGAGGAATTTATCTGTGCTGGCAGAATGGAAAATAAAAGAAGAGCAAGAAATTCCTGCCCATGAGCATGGTATAATCTGAGGCAGCAGCAAGGTTTAAGATAAAAAACTAACAGGAAAATGGAATCAGTTGTATATACTGTTTTTATCCTTATTTAAATACTATATGAAAATAGAAAAATGTAGACAACCATTTATATTTATTTTAAATTGAGAATATTTTAAAGTAGGTAGGAGTAGGTGGAATAAAAATTGAGCCTTGATCAGTTCATTAAGTTCTTTAGATTCCACGGATAAGTGAGATCATGTGATGTTTGTCTTTCACTGCCTGGCTTATTTCACTTAGCGTAATATTCTCCAGGTCCATCCATACTGTCCCAAAAGGTACGAGATTCTTCTTCTTTACAGCTGCATAGTATTCCATGATGTAAATGTCCCACAGATTTTTTATTCACTCATCTACTGATGGGCACTTGGGCTGTTTCCAGATCTTGGCTATTGTAAACTGTGCTGTTATGAACATCGGGATACATATATTCTTTCTGATTAATGTTTCAGGATTCTTAGGATACATTCCTAGGAGTGGAATCAATCACTGGGTCAAAAAGCAACTCCATTTCTAATTTTTTGAGGAACCTCCATACTGTTTTCCATAATGGTTGCCCCACTCTGCATTCCCACCAGCAGTGTCCTAGGGTTCTCCTTTCTCCACACCCTCGCCAGCACATGTCGTTTGTTGATTTGTTGATGAGCCATTCTGACAGGTGTGAAGTGATACCTCATTGTGGTTTTAATTTGCATCTCTCTGATGATTAGCGATGTTGAGCCTCTTCTCATGTGTCTCTTGGCCATCTGTATGTCCTCTTTGGAGAAGTGTCTATTCAAGTCCTTTGCCCATTTCTTAATTGGGTTATTTGTCTTCCTCTTGCATGGAAGCATAGATGAGACTGAAGAATGTCAGAGGGATGGAGGGGGGCGGGTGGGTGGAGGGGGAGAGAGTAACCAAAGAATTTATATGCATATATGCACAACCCAAGGACACAGACAATGGTGGGGAGAGGAACTGGGGAGGGGGAAGGGACAGGGTGGAATGGGTCATTGGGGAGAAAAAGGGACATCTGTAATATTTTAAACAAAAATAAATAAATAAATAAATAAATCTGCTGGAACCTAACTGGTTTTTCCTGAAGGCTGAAAATAAAAAAATTTACTAATCTTGGAAATAAAAAATAAATTTTTTTTTAAAAAAATTGGACCTTGAGCTACCAGTGGTTTAATTTTCTTAAAGCACCTCTTTGATCAAAATCCGTAGCGTTTCACCAGCCTTTGAGTTAAAAACCATTCAAACTGGTTTTCAGGGTTCCAAAAGATCTTCATAATTCACCTTTTTCTTCAACTCTTCCACATTGGCCTCTGCAACCTTATTTCTTGCCATTACCAATAAGAATGCTCTCTAATGTATCCAGAAAGATTCCTTCAAGATCTTTGAATTAGCAGTTCTTATTGTCTCCTTCTTTGGAGGTCCTGCTCAGGCCAGATTTTTCATGAAGCCTTCTCTCAAAAACCGAGATAAATAGAAAGCACAAAATGAGAAAATGGAAATAAGTCAAATGGACTGTATTGTATTTATTTTCCACTTTGCTAGTATTTCTCTTTAGCTTTGTCTGAGGAGCCATTTGAACCATCCATTTTTTCCCCTCTCCCATTGAGTGATTTATCTCTTATTTTTAGTTCTGATGCATTTGCAAACTGCTATTTACTCATATTTTCAAATGTTTATTTCTTAAAACATTAAACTATTATTTTATAAAATATTTTATAAAAATTTCTCAAATCTTTATGGGTCCGATTCTGCTGGCTCTTGCTTATAGTATTTTGTTTCCATAGTGCCTTTTGGGTTTTGACTATTAACTCTCATCCCTCAGAACTCTATCTGTAGATATTAATTCAGGGAGAATTTGCAAAGATTTGTACTTGTTTCTGCCATTCACCTGAGATCACTACCAACCCTGGACCACTGTAAAATCTTAGCTTGTAGTTTTTCGGGTTTTAAACTGCTCAAGGCTCTGCTTATAGTTACATATTCTTAGGGTGTCTTTATTTCCCCTTTCTACCCAACACTAAGGTCCAGATGAGCAGATTTCCTTGCTATCTCTTTCTCTGTGCTACCCTTTCCACATTAAAGGTATAATCTTTTGGAGTCCCAGCTTTTCAGAGGGGATTTACCACATTGGATGGGCCCTAGACTTCACGTCCTGTCTCTCTCACCCTGCCCCAGAGTCATATGGGAGCTCAAGACCTACTAGTATTTGGCAGGTCTTTTTTATGACTTGAACTCATTATATATATCTTCACCCTCCAACTATATTAAAAATTTCTTAAAGGTAGGGACCATAGAATAGATTTGTTTCATATCTTCTAAAGTGCTACACATAGAAGGAACAATGTAGTGCAGGAATAATAATAGCATTTACACTATGACAGTCACTTTACATGTCATATGTGTATTATTTCATTTAATCTTCCCAACAGCCCTCACATGTAGATACTATCCACGTATTACTGTTAAAGAACCTGAGACAGAGGGGTTAAGTAAGTTGCCCAAGCTCACACAGGGGAGCTAGTACTCACCTGAAGGCAGACTGGCTCTGGAGCCCGCATGTTCTCAACCATTATGCTCCTCCCCAAGAGGTTTTATTTGAGGATAATAATATGAAATACGGCGTGACAGCACGAAGCTATGTATGGAGTCTTAAATACCTTGCAAATTTTGACATGATGTGGTAGGCCCTTCATAATTAAGTATAATGTTTTAGGAAAAGAAAACTAAGGTGGTAGCAATAGAAAATTAAAGATGGAAATCACATACCATTGCAAAATGATAGACTAGCTAGATTAATGCCATCAAATGACTTGATAAATGTTTTAGCCCAGAAGACAAAGGGATGATGTTAATGACAGAAGGTTTCAAATGTTTCTATATAAATATTGGTGCTGAAAGTTCATTTAGGGAGGTATTAACATTTTTTTTATTTACCTCACTTTTAAAATAATATTTTCTTAGATTATAGTTGGCATTTGTACATAATTGGTATTTTTTTAATAACAGCCATATTGAGATATAATTTACATATATAAAATTCATCCTTTTAAAGTATATAATTCAGTGGTTTTTTTAGTATATTCACAGTTATACAGCCATCCATTATCTATTTTCAGAACGTTTTTATCAACCTCAAAAGAAACTTCGTATATGATTGATATTTAACTGAGAGCAGTCTTTTATCTGAAAATGAGGAAGTAACACCCTTGATTCAAATGAATAGTAGCTGAGTTGTAACCATATTTAGCCAGTTTTCTAAATTAGACCAAGATTTATTACAAAGGTTAGATTGAGAACACATTGCCTAAGTTATTTTTTTAACGATTGAAATCCCCAAGCATTTGATGTATGCATTTAATGTAAACAAGATGTGGTTCGGCAAATATTTTCTTTAACATGGGGTTTTGTTTTTAATATCAACGTGGTATTTTTGTTAAGTATTACAAGAGAAGAACTGTAACATTCTGTTTAAACTACCAAAAAAATAGTTCTAGGATATGTCTAAGGTTTGCCTAGAAACTTTAATCACTTTCCCTTTTGATTTAAGATGCCAGTGACAGTGGGCGTTCTTATAAAACAGTCCTGGACCGTTGGAGAGAGTCTCTTCTTTCTTCTGCTAGTCTATCCCAAGTCTTTCTTCACCTCTCCACCTTGGATCGTAGCGTGATATGGTCTAAATCTATACTGAATGCTCGTTGTAAGATCTGCCGAAAGAAAGGTGATGCTGAAAACATGGTCCTTTGTGATGGCTGTGATCGGGGTCATCATACCTACTGTGTTCGACCAAAGCTCAAGGTATTTTTTTCTTTTTCTAATTTGCAAATTAGAATTGTGACATTGAGATTTTGAATGACGGGTGATTAATGAACATTTATGTGATCTGTCAGACTGTGCCTGAAGGAGATTGGTTTTGTCCAGAGTGTCGGCCAAAGCAACGTTCTAGAAGACTCTCCTCTAGACAAAGACCATCCTTGGAAAGTGATGAAGAGATGGAAGACAGTATGGAAGGTGAGGATGATGAAGTTGATGGTGACGATGAAGACGATCAAAGTGAGGAGGAAGAATATGAAATAGAACAAGATGAAGATGACTCCCAAGAAGAGGAAGAAATCAGGTAAGTTCTAATATGCAATAAAATGAGGGCTCCATGAGTCTTAACTAGGCAGTCTCTTGACTACTCAAATACAAATGGAGTGGTTGGGGTCCATCATTTTTTTATTTATTTTTTAAACATGTCTTTATTGATTTCAGAGAGAGGAAAGGAGGGGGAGAGAGAGAGATAGAAACATCAATGATGAGAGAGTCATTGATCGGCTGCCTAGTCCCCAACCTGGGCATGTGCCCTGACTGGGAATCGAACCCCGATCTCCTGGATCCTAGGTCGACGCGCAACAGCTGAGCCACGCCCGGCCGGGCCATCATTTTTTTAAAACTAGTATGTAATATAGTAACTTGAAGTTACCCTTGCTTTATGTATTGTAAACATTTGAATTTTTCCCAAGGGAATATAGTAGCTTCATGGGCTTCACCAGATCATAAAATCAAATACGAGTTCAAGTTTGGACAGGAATACCAGTCAGGCCCACATCAAGGTTGATTTTATGCCTAAAGCAGCAAATAAACAGCCCGGAGGATATTTGTAAGATAAAGATGGATGCAGCTTCCCAATGCTTCTGTTACTTTTTCAAATTTGTACCCAATTTGGTTGATCTCAGCAGTCTACAGAGAGAGTGAGAGAGAGAGATGCCACAAGCACGTTATATTATACTCCTACCACATCAGCAACAACTTCTATATTGCCATATTAAGTGTTCTGCCACTTAGGAAATTATGTCGCCCAGGCCTAACCTGTGGGTGTAGGGCCTGGTTCTTCCTACTCTGCCAGCTCATGGAGCAGTCTCTCATTTGTCCCTAAAATCTTCCCCCCTTTTAACACTTGAACCTCATTCACGTGGAATCAGGAAAGTGAGTGTGAAGCCAGGGCAACATAGAACCAGCAAAGCACACAAAGTCCACAGCCTGAGGAGATTAAGTAGAGAGAACTACTCCATCTGTTTTAAATAAGTTGTTGCTGCTGCTGCTGTTTGTTTTGTTTTAAGATTTTATTGATTTTTTTTAGAGAGAGGAAGGGAGAGAAAGAAACATCCTTGTGAGAGAAAAATATCTATTGGTTGCCTCCCACACGCACCCCTATAGGGGACTGAACCTGCAGTCTGGGCATGTGCCCTGACCCGGAATCGAACCTGCCACCTATTGGTGTACGGGATGACGCTCCACCCAACTGAGCCACACTGGCCAGGGCACAAGTTGTTTTTTAAATAGCTCCAACTAGCAGGAGCCACATTCCCTGTAGCTTATACGGGCAATATAGTGTTAAGCATAAAGATGATAAAGAGTTCAGAAAATTCTTGGAAATATTTTAGGTAAACTGGAAGTCCAGGCATATGGGGAGATGGATAAATGGAGGTTTAATGGAGTTATTTCATCTTTGTCTACAACTTAAAAGCACTGAATCTAGTTTTGTATTTTCCAGTAGACTCAGAAGATGGCAAAGAGATTCTTGGCTTGGTGTTCAGGAATGACAGGTTTAAGGCCTACTTTAATGGCAGCTATTGGCGGGAACTGTAGGTTCACTCAGTATCAATGGTAATGAAAAGTGATAATAAGGAGACAAAAGATTTGCATTTTAAGATTAGTCACTCTTTAAATTCTTCAGCATGATTAAGTATATTTACTTGTTCTGTAGATTTTATTGTAGTTTATCACAATTTAGGATTTGATTTTCATGACAATGTCCTGGAGTTACTAAGAAAATAATATTCTCTTTGCATTACAAATATATGAAAACACATTTTAGATTTCAAAAAAAAATTTGTTAGCTCCAAATTTAAAGAATTGAGCATAGGATAAGTCTCATTAATATAGAAAAGTAATATGTATAACTTACTGGCTGAACACTAGAACAAGGAGAATAGAAGTAATTGTATATTCATCATTGCTCTGTACAATAATTGTGTTTTCTAACAATATCTATAGCCCACCAAGAAGAGGAAGACCACAAGTTCGATTGCCAATTAAAACAAGAGGAAGACTTAACTCTTTTACAAGTCGTGGCCAACAACAAGATTCTAGAAGATATACTTCAAGGAGTCAGCAGAGTACACCCAAAACAACTGTTTCTTCTAAAACTACTGGTAGAAGCCTAAGAAAGATAAAATCTGCTCCTCCTACAGAAACTAAATCTTTAAGAATTGCCAGTCGTTCTACTCGCCAGAGTCATGTCCCACTGCAAGCAGATGTATTTGTGGAACTACTTAGTCCTCGTAGAAAACGCAGAGGCAGGAAAAGTGCTAATAATACATCTGAAAATAGTCCCAACTTGCCTAACTTCAGAGTCATTGCCACAAAGTCAAGTGAGCAGTCAAGATCTCTAAATGTTGCTTCAAAACTTTCTCTCCAAGATAGTGAATCCAAGAGAAGAGGCAGGAAAAGACAGTCTGCAGGTATGAAAAAGCCTGATTTAAACTATCCTTACCTAAGAAAACTGAATAATTTGGAAAGATTAAATGTTCGAATACTTTGGACCATTTTTTAACAGCTGTAACTAAGTTATACAAAGTTTTTAGGGAGCAACCTGACCTGAAGCATAATATTCATTGAAGGGCAGCTATTTGGGGAATAAAGATAAACTGTATTACTAGTATTTCTACTAGTATAGCTGGGTAGTTGTGAGAAATTCTGTTTTTAATGGAGAGATTTGCCAGTACTTGAACAATCTCAGTATACCACATTATAACACGTTTCATCCTCTTCTACCTTTTCCCCCTTAAAACACACATACTTATTATCATTCTAGACAAGCTGCATTAGGTTATTTGTTCAGGTTCCCATCTGATATACCGCACTTGAGGCAGTAGAGAGTTGGGGGCAGTAATATTGTTAGCGAGTGATCACAATCTATCTAGTTCTGATAATTGTTTATAGTAATTTTTGTCCATATAATAATCTCTTTATCCATTTATCTCTTTAATCCTATCTTTTTTTTTTAATGTCAGTAGTAATAAAACTTTATTTCCAAAAAATGAAGTGAAACATAAAAAAATGCATTATTCTTTAAAGAATTCTAGATAGATTGTATTGCATTATTCAAACAAAGACAGGAGTAAAGAATTTATTGATGAAAGAATAGGATATATTTAGTCACCATGTTGTCGAGTTTGGGAGGGACTTTGCACCAGAATCTAATTTATCTTTTTTTATCCCTTTATCTGTTTTGCTTTTCCCTGAATCTGAACTTCAATCTAGTATACCTAAACTACTTTTATTCAAAAACACTGCTGAAAAAAACTTTTGTTGTTATTAATTGATTTGAGAAATTGCTAACCTGTTTCTAAGGACAAATAAAGGGGGAAATATGTGGATTTGCATTTAAATAGAGAATTTAAACACCTGAATTCTTATGTGGACTATACTACTACCCTTTCCTACTACTTCATACCCTTAGATTTCATTATATACATTAGATTTTATGAGAAAGCATCTGGCTTTAAGAAAATTCTCATAAAATTAAGATTTAAAGAGGCCTAGTTTCTAGATCTGAAGAAATAACTTTTCTATTGATGTTTTTCAGGAAATATTGGAGAATTGCTAACTGTTATTTTACCATAGTTGAAAACATATTTTTAATAAAAGAGTAAAAAATTCACAAACTTTGTGTTCTAGAATTTTCTTTTGTATTACACTCATTTTACAATCTATTCCCAATGAATGTTTAATGCGATTGGAAATTTTTAAGATCAAAAAGGAAATAATGAATGTTTGGTCCAGATTTTCATATCTCAAAATGTAAATTAATTTAACTTCTCAGTGTATAGTGTCAATTTTGTTTGAATTTAGTTTGTATTTATATGCCCTGTTTAGCTTGTAATGATCAAATGTTTTGCTTTGTCATCTACTAAAATTAATTTATTTATTTAGAATCATCTCCTGTGACACTGAGTCGAAGAAGTTCAGGCCGACAGGGAGGAGTTCATGAATTGTCTGCTTTCGAACAACTTGTTGTAGAACTGGTGCGGCATGATGACAGCTGGCCTTTTTTGAAACTTGTTTCTAAAATCCAGGTAATATTTCTAGACTTTATAAAATGTATTCCTGTACATTATTTGATTTAGTTTACATGGCAGTTTTGAGATAGTCCAAACGTTTGTTAATCACTATGCACTCTTTTTTTAAACACTTGAAAAGTTGGCCTCTAATTTTTAATTTTTATTTATTCATTTTTAGAGACAGAGGGTAAGGGAGGGAGAGAGAAACATCGATTTGTTTTTGTACTTATTTATGCATTCATTGGTTGATTTTTGTATGTGCCCTGACTGGGGATCAAGCCCTCAACCTGGGTGTATTGGAACAACGCTCTAACCAACTGAGCTATCCAGTCAGAGCCAGTTGACCGATTCTTATAAACGATGACAGTGTGTTGAAATAACCTCAATGTTTTTATTCAAGGTAATGGATATGAATAGAGTTAATTCAACTACCATTATTGGTATTTCAATTATATAAGACAGTGGTTCTCAAACTTCAGCATACACCAGAATCACCTGGAGGGCTTGTTAATATACAGATTATTGGGCCCCACTCCAGAGTTCTTGATTCACTAGATCTGGGATAATGCCCAACCATTTGCATTAAAGACAAATCCCCTGATGATGCTGATGGTGCTGGTCCAAAGACCACAGTTTGAGAAACATTGATTTAAAAAATAGGTACTCTTAAATAACAGAATTAGCCTAACCTAACTAAAGGATTAGAGATGGTGCTCTAGTTGTTTATACATCAGACCCTTGAACAGTGCAGGTTTGAACTGCGCGGGTCCACTTATATGTGGATTGTTTTCAATATACATATGTGTATATATTATGGCAGATGTGATATGCTATAGCAGAGATAGAACCGTGTTATGGTCTATAATAGAGGTTATGTAATGGTCTTTCAGAAATAGAGAAGAAAGGGAGATTGATTTGAGCATTTCAGAGGGAGGGAATAGCAGGACTATTTGAAGAACTATTTAGTCTGGTCATTGAAGTAAGATGGAATTTCAACAGTAAGAACTGGAATAAGGGAATTTCAGGAAGAGGGGACAGTAAGGTAAAGAGCCAGAAATGAGAATATGAGGAATGATGGGTAGTTTGATTGGAGCAGACTAGCTAGCTGGACACAACTAGCATATAAAGAGTCTCACTACTCAGTGTTAGGTAATGGTTTCTGAATGAAAAAGTGACATCAGAATTCTACTTTGAGATTTCTAAAGCAAGAATATAAAGGATTAAGTAACAATGAATAGCATCTAATAAAAATTAAATCTCAATTTCACTCGGTTCTTTATTTTTTAAGATTTATTTTTATTATTGATTTTTAGAGAGAGAGGAAGGAAGAGGGGAGAGAGAAACATTGATGTTAGAAAAATCTATTGGCTGCCTCTTGCACAACCCTGACCAGAAATTGAACCAGCAACCTTTTGGTGCATGGGACAATGCCCAACCAACTGAGCCACAACAGCCAGGGCTCAATTTGAATTTTTTTTTTTTTTTAGTGTAACAAAAGGGTTTTTATTTTTTATTTACTTACATATTTTAATTTATTTCATTGTTAAGAGTATAACAAGTATCCCCCATTACATTGCCCCCCTCCACCCATCTCTTATCCCATCCCCAGCCTTTACCTGTGTAGTGTCTGTGTCTCTGGGCTGTGACTAATTTGTACTTCTAAATCCCTTCACCCTTTTCACCCATCCAATCACCCCTCCCATTTCGCCACCGTCAAAATGTTCTCTGTATCTTATGAGTTCTTATGAGTCTGTTTCAGTTCTGCTTGTTCGTTTATTTTGACTTTTAGATTCCATTGTTGATGAATATGTATTTATTGCCATTTTTTTGTTCATATTTTTTATCTTTTTCTTTCCTACTTAAAGAACACCCTTTAACACTGCATGTAATACTGGTTTGGTGGTGATGAACTCTGTTAGCTTTTTTTGTCCTGGAAGCTCTTTATCTGACCTTCAGTTCTAAATTATAGCTTTGCTTGGTAGAGTAATCTTGGTTGTAGGTTCTTGCTTTTCATTCACTTTGAACAGTTCTTGCCACTCCTTTCTGGCCTGCAAAGTTGCTGTTGAGAAATCAGCTGACAGTCATATGGGCACTCCCTTGTTAGGTAACTGCTTTTTTTTTCTCTTGCTGCTTTTAAGATTCTCTCTTTGTCTTTAACCTTTGGCATTTTAATTATGATGTGTCTTGGTGTGGACCTCTTTGGGTTCATCTTGTTTGGGACTCTCCGTGCTTCCTGGACTTGAATGTCTATTTCTTTAACCAGGTAAGGGAAGTTTTTGTCATTTTTTTTTTTTTTTAATATGTTTTCAACTTCTTGCTCCCTCTCTTCTCCTTCCAGCATCCCCATGATGCGAATGTTGGTATGCTTGATGTCCAAGAGGCTCTTTATACTATCTTCATATTTTTGGATTCTTTTTCTTTTTGCTGTTCTGATTGGGTGTTTTCTGCTTCCTTATATTCCAAATTCTTTTTTTTCTTTTTAATCTTCACCTGAGGGTATTTTTTCTGTTGCTTTTCAGAGAGAGAGCAACACTGATGTGAGACACATCTATTGGTGGCCTCCTGCACCCGCCCCAACTGGGGCCAGGGATCAAGGCTGCAACCGTGGTATATGCCCTTAGGCAGAATCAAATCTAGGACCCTTCAGTCCATGGGCCAATGCTCTAACCACTGAGCCAAACTGGCTAGGGCTATTCCAAATTCTTGATTTGATTCTCAGTGTCCTCTACTCTACTGTTGATCCCCTGTAAATTACTCTTTATTTCAGTTAGTGTATCCTTCATTTCTGACTGGTCCTTTTTTATGTTGTTGATGTTCTCACTAAGTTTCTTAAAGTTCTAAGTAAGTTTCTTGAGCATCCTTATAACCACTGTTTTGAACTCTCTATCTGGTAGCTTTCTTGCTTCCATTTCATTTAGATCTTATTCTGGAGATTTCTCCAGTTCTTTCATTTGTGACATGTTTCTTTGTCTCCACATTTTGGCGGCTTCGCTGTGTTTGTTTCTATGTATCAGGTAGATCTGCTATGTCTCCCAGACTTGATAGTCACCTTGTGTAGCAGGTGGCCTGTAGGGCCCAGTGGCTGAGCCTCCCCAGTCACCTGAACTGGGAAATATAGGTGCTCCCCTGTGTGCTGTGTGCACTGTCCTGTTGTACTTGAGCCTTGATTGATGTTGGTGTCACTGGGAGGAATTGACTCCCAGTCCAGTCAGTTGCAAGGATCAGCTGCAACTACAGTGGAAGAGCTGCTGTGCTGTAGACACCCCTGTGGAGCAGGACTTGCTTCAGTGGGGTTTTGGTGCTCACCAAGCCCGCCCCTTGAGTGTGTCACTCATGAAGGAGGTAGGGTTCTGCTGCATGGTCGAAGCTGACCATCAGGTGCATTGGCTCTGGAGCCTCCCTGGAGATACAAAGTCAGCCACTGCCTGCGCCCTGCCTGGGGCCACCCAGCATGAGCTACAGAGCAATCTGCAGATGGCTGCTTATTTTGCGGTGGCTTGGAGGTGCCCAGGAGAGGTCAAGCTTTGAACCAGTGCAGGCTGCCACTAGTGCTAGGCCTGGGGCCACTTATTGAGAGGTATGGGGCATGCTGAGGCCAGCTACTGCTTGTTTAAGATTTTAGAAAAGTCCGAAGCACGAAGAGAGGCCAGTTGTATGCAAAAGCCACTGGAAATAGCTTGATGAGCCTGCAAGTAGGGAGGGGGCAGTGTCTCAGGTAATCAGTCACCAAGGTGGGGCAAAAGTGTGAGCCAGGTTGATGGAGATTCAGATATGGCACCTGCCAGTCAGCTCTGTGGCAGGGAGGGCTCAGCAAAGGAACAATGGCCTCTGCCAGCACTTATGTCTGGAGAAAGCTGCCCTTCCAGCTCATGCCCTGATTCCAGGCAAGTTAGTTCCCTACCTGAATGTCCCAGGTTCCTTTCAAGCTGCTGCCCCAGTGCTGGAGCTCAGAGGGAGTGAATCCGAGTAAGTCCATGCATGGGCCCTTTAAGAGGAACTGCCTGGGACTCCCAACAGCCTCCATGTCACTCAGTCACAATCCCTACTGGTTTTTACAGCCAGAAGTTTGGGGACTTGTCTTTCTGCCATTGGAACCCAGGGCTGAGACTCCTCACTTCTCACGGAAACCACAGCCAAGATATCCCTCCCAATTTTAAACCTCTGTACGTGGGTGTGGGACCACCTGGTTCTGTGATTCCACCCCACATCTCCACCCCTCCTACCAGTTTCCATGTACTTCTTCTTTAATTCCCTAGTTGTAGGACTTCTGTTCAGCTAGATTTCAGGTGGTTCTGTATTTTAGTTGTAATTTTGATGTGGTTGTGGGAGGCAGCAAGTACTGCATTTACCTATGCTGCCATCTTCTCAAATTGACTCTTAACTCATTTTTCCTGAGTAGTTCTTGTGCTGAATTAATTTTTGTTGCATTTTTTTCTTTATTACAAATGCAGTAATACTCATTTTAAAAAATTTTTATAGCTTTATATATGTACCTATAGAGACAAAGCACACAAAACCATAATCTTTTTATTTTCACAATAAATTAACACTTTTATAGTATCAAATGGTCTTCTACAGCATTTAATGACTGAAATGTCTTATATGGCTTTAATGAAATAATAGAATTCAGAGGTTAATACACAGTTGCTTTTCAGTGCAAAACCTTCATGTATTTGACCACTTATCTCTGATAAATTTTATATAGGAGAGATTATATTTGAGTTATTTTACAGGTCCCAGACTATTATGACATCATCAAAAAGCCCATTGCCTTAAATATAATTCGTGAAAAGGTGAACAAATGTGAATATAAATTAGCATGTAAGTAATTTATATTTTTCTCTATATTTTTGTTTAAAGAGATAGAGGCTATTTTTCTTTTTACTTATATGATACATATTAATGTAATTGTGTAGATGGCATCCCAAGAGGTCTCTCAAATGCTTATCCATGTATATGGGGATGAAAGGTGGATGGGGATTAAATAAATTAAAGATATTTTGTAGACTCTGACCTTATGCTAATAGCATAATTTTAATAAAACAGTTTTAATTTGTAGTTTAACAGTTTTAAGCTTCAGTTCTGCTATCTTGTTTCAGTCTTCAATTTCTAAGGAAAAAAGTGGGCATCTGTTTCTTAATGACATTTCTAGATATGATACAAATAAAATTTTTATTTATGTTATATGCTTTCATTCTAATCTCATTTGGTTTTTCCTTTCCAGCTGAGTTTATTGATGATGTTGAGTTAATGTTTTCGAACTGCTTTGAGTACAACCCTCGTAACACAAGTGAAGCAAAAGCTGGAACGAGGCTTCAAGCATTTTTCCATATTCAGGCTCAAAAACTTGGACTTCACGTCACACCTGGGAATGTGGATCAAGTTAGCACGCCACCAGCTGCAAAAAAGTCACGAATCTAATTTTGTCCTTCTAAAGGATATATTTGAGGAAAACAAATTATTCGTGAAATGGAACATTAAATCATGCTCTAAGGCAGACATATATGTATAAAGCAATAGCAACTGATTGACCACTTTGAAGTGTGGCCTGCACTATATTCTCAATTTTAATATTAAGCACTCAGGAGAATGTAGGAAAGATTTCCTTTGCTACAGTTTTGTTCAGTATCTAATAAGTTTGATAGATGTATTGGATACAGTACTGGTTTACAGAGATTTTGTACATTTTGAGATCATTCATGTGTCCCAATATCTTGGAAAATATTTTTTCACCTATGATTTATTTTGTCATTAATGACTTTTCTTAGACATGTGGTGTTAAGGGAGATTTATCTACACAGATAAATCTTCTGTTACAGCACAGGAAAAGTGTATATGTCTAAGAAATTTTAATGAGCACATTCTTTCAACACTACACATGAATGAATCCAATTTTATATCCTTGAAGTGCTGTACCAGTGCTGGCTGGAGGTATTAAGTCTGAGTTTATTAACTAGATATTTATTTAGAATTCAAAGTAATTTGTGAATTTGTTTTGTATTTATAAAATTTGTACCTGGAAAATGTTCTTTAATTTTTTAAACATTTTATTGTTTTTGTTTTATTTCTCTTCCTTAATGATCATTCAATAAAAGGTAACATCCTTCCTTTTTACTGACAGTTCTTCCAGTTTTACAGAACTGTGTTATAAGTTTCTATGTACAACTTTTTTTAAGTGTACAAATAAAGTGATACATTTTTTCAAGTATTCTGAATTTCTGGAATTTTTACAAATCAGAATTGGACTTCTATACATGATACATACAGACCATACAAACCAATGTTTTATTGTACCTCAATCATTTAAAATCCTGAGCATGCTGTTACATCATCTTTTAACTAGGCTCATTTATTTGGGAAGTTACCCCTCTTTACTTTCATTTCTTTCTCAGATACTTTGAGATTATCAAAGTCTCTGGATTCTTTTCATGAGTGTGTTCATATATATAAATTCGGTAAATTTGTAATCATTTCATATGCCAATAACCAAGTTTCGTAGAAAGTTTCACTTAGCATTTAAATATTCAGGAGGGAATTCTAGAACATAATTATATTAAAGTAAATTATCTTATTACTTAATATTCTTTATTTGTTGTTAATAACAAGTAACTTTTATATTTGTTTTTCTTCCCTATAATAAACACTAAGAAGGAACCATTTCTGACCAACTATTTACTGATTTAATCTGCCCAGCCAGATTGTCTCATACACAAAAATCATTTACTCCTCCAGTACATGTCTGCAGTAATTGAGATTTAATACAGCAACAGGTTAACACACAAGGATATATGATAGTGGCTGAGAATGTCATGTTGACATCACCAAGAAAGCAGTCAGCATTATTCAGCTTCTATTTGCTTTTGTTTCTCTTCAAGGAGAAAGGATTATATAATGGAATAGGTAGAACAAAAACTAAAAACTGGAAAAACTAAAGTCTAAGATAGTGAAGGAGACATTTCACTCATCTGGGTACCCCTTACTGAGATCAGTCTCTATGTTCAGATTATATTTCTAAAAGCACTGGTTTGTAATTGCAAGAAAGTGCCAGAGGGAAAGAAATTAACACATCCTGTTATATGCCAACATGATTAATAGAGAAGTTTATATCCTTTGTACCTAAAAACTATGTAGCCCATTAACAGAAAAGTTTATATCCTTTGTACTTAATAACTGCGGTAAATGCTTTTTATGTTAAGGCAATTCTGTGAGGGTTTTTGTTGCTGTTGTTACTCTATTTCTCAAATGAGGTTTAGACTCAGGCTTTTTTTTTAAGTACTTGTCCAACATCAGAGTAAAGGACACTAAGCTGTCAAAGTTTCATCTTTCATCACACTAAGGTACCTCTTGGAGGATAAGAAATCTGCAGATTTATCTTTGTGCACAATGTAAAAGGGTGGACAGATGGGAAAATGTATATGGGAGAAGGCATATGGACATGTATTTGTCATAATTATATTTTTTGCATTGATATTCATTGTAAGCACGTGGTTCTTTTCCTTTTTTATTTGTAGTTTCTGAAGATCTCTGTCCTCATACTCTTCAGCCATGTATGTGCTCACAATATGTACTGAAGTTTGCATGAGTACTGGAAAAGCTTCTGTCTCCCAAACTTTGAATTTAGTTCCCATGTATATATGGCTACAGGTCCAATTAATATTGGCTTTAGCATCCTTATTATTTAAGCATATGCAGAAACATGTTTTTGTTTTTGTAATAATTCCTTTTAATTACAGTTGACATACAATATTATAATAGTTGCAGGTATACAACACAGTGATTAGACATTTATATAACTTAAAAAGTGCTCACCCCACCCTGCCAGGCGTGGCTTAGCAGTTGAGCATCGACCCAGGATCCAGGCAATCGGGGTTCGATTCCTGGTCAGGGCACATGCCTGGGTTGCAGGCTCCATCCCCAGTCGGGGGCATGTAGGAGGCAGCTGATCAATGACTCGTCATTGATGTTTCTATCTCTCTATCCCTCTCCTTTCCTCTCTATGAAATCAATAAAGATTTTTTTTTTTTAAAGTGATCACCCCGATAAATCTGGTACCCATCTGACACCATATATAGTTATTACAATATTATTGACTATATTCTGTGTGCTGTAGTTTACATCCCCTTGACTATCTGTAACTACCAATTTGCTCCCAGGACCCCTCCCATCTGGCAACCATCAAAATGTTCTCTGTATCTATGAGTCTGTTTCTACTCTATTTGTTTTTTAGATTCCACATATAAGTGAAATCATATTGCATTTGTCTTCCTCTGTCTGACTTATTTCACTCAGCATAATACCCTCTAGATCCATCCATGTTGTTGCAGATAGCAAGATTTCATTCTTTTTTGTGACTGAGTCAAATTTCATTGTATATACAGGGGTGGACAAAGTAGATTTACAGTTGTGAGTATGCAAAACAGTTTATTCTTGTATTCTTATTAATTATTGTATTATTTATTTGTATTACAACTGTAAACCTACTTTTGTCTATTCCTTTGTGCACCACTGCTGCTTTATCCATTCATCTATTGATGGATACTTACGTTACTTCCATATCTTGGCTATTGTAAATAACACTGCAATTACATATGGATGCATGTGTCTTTTTGATGTAGTGTTTTGGGTGTCTTCAGATAAATACACAGAAGTGGAATTGCTGGGTCCTTCTTTGTCTCTTGTTATAGCCTTTGTTTCAAAGTCTATTTTTGTCTGGTGTAATAAGTATTGCTACACCAGCTTTTTGCTTGTTTGTTTCCATTTCATGAAATATCTATTTCCATCTCTTTACTTTCAGTCTGTGTGTATCTTTCTATCTGAAGTGAGTCTCTTGTAGTCAGCATATATAGGGTTTTGTTTTGTTATCCATTCAGCCACACTATGTCTTTTGATTGGAGCATTTAATCCATTCACATGTAATGTTGGTAGATACGTAATTGCCATTTTCACATTTTTTACTTTTTCTTCTTAAAGAAGACCCTTTGACATTTCTTGGTTTGGTGGTGATGAACTCCTTTAGCTTTTTCTTGTCTGGAAAGCTCTTTATATGTCTTTCTAAATGATTCCTTTGCTGGGTAGAGTAATCTTGGTTATAGGTCCCTGCTTTTCATCATTCAGAATATTTTGTGCTAATCCTTTCTGGCCTGCAAAGTTTCTGTTGAAAAATCAGCTGACAGTCTTATGGGCACTCCCTTGCGGTAACTAACTGCTTTTCTCTTTCTGCTTTCAAGATCCTCTCTTTGTCTTTAACCTTTTGCATTTTAATTATTATGTGTCTTGGTGTGAGCCTCTTTGGGTTCATCTTGTTCGGGACTCTGCATTTCCTGGACTTGTATGTCTATTTCCTTCACCAGGTTAGGGAAGTTTTCTGTCATTTTTTTCAAATAGATTTTCAACTTCTTGCTCCTTCTCTCCTCTTTTCGGCATCCCCATGATGCAAATGTTGGTATGCATGAAGTTGTCTCAGAATCTCCTTAAGAACCGAGTTTTCGGTTCTTTCATTTGGGACGTTTCTTTGTCTCTTCATTTTGACAGCTTCCCTATGTTTGTTTCTATGTATAAGGTAGAGCTGCTATATCTATTAGTCTTGGTAGAGTGGCCTTATGTAGTCTATGTCCTGTTGAGCCCAATGGTGCAGCAGCTTCCACATTCACCCGAGCTGGGCACTCCAGGTACACACCCACCCCCTTGAGGGCTATATGTAACTGCCTGTTGTAGTTGAGCCTTGATTGCTGTTGGCACGTCAATTGGAAGGATTTACCCCCAGGCTGAATGGGTTCAAGGATTCTACAGCAGAGGATCTGCTGTGCAGGGGCCAATCCCACTGAGCAGGACTCATTTGGTGCCCAGTGAGTCTTCCCCTTGAGTGTGTTGTTCACGGAGGTAGTTGGGTGGTGCTCTGGCATGATCTGAAGCTGTCTACCTGGTGTTCTAGCTCTAGGACCTTGTGCAGGCCCAGGTCAGCTGCCACCTGTGCCCTGCCCAGAGCTACCCAGCATGAGCTACAGAGCGATCTGCAGATGGCTGCACTTGTACTGGGTTTGGAGGTGCCTGGGAGAGGCCAAGCTATGAGCCAAGGCCAGCTGCTGCTAGTACTGGGCCTAGGACCATTTAGCAAGAGACATAGGGCACTCTGAGGCCAGATGCTGCTTGTTTGTGGTTTGAGATCCTTTGAAAGATTTTAGAAAAGTCCTCAGCATGGTCATTTGTATGGAAAAGCCGCTGGAAATGGCTTAGGTGGGCCCACAAGTTGAGTGGGGCAGGATCTCGGAACCACCAGGGTGAAGCAGTGTTAGCCAGATACTTCATATCTGATGGAGTATCAGATATGGCACCTGCCTGCCAGCTCTGTGCGGGGAGGACTTAGCAAAGAAACAATGGCCTCTGCCAGCACTTCTGTCTGGGAGAAAGCTGCCCCTCCAGCTCACACTGGACACTTCAGTTCCTCCCTATATGTCCCTGGTGCCTTTCAAGCTGCTGCCCTGTGCTGAAATAAGAGGGAGAGAGTCAGTGAAAAAGTCTGTTCACAGACCCTTTAAGAGGAATGCCTGGGACTCTAGCAG